>NC_057804.1:441415289-441578006 GCF_018294505.1 Triticum aestivum | reverse complement strand
GACGGCGCAGCGGCGGCGGCGGCGGATCCGGTGGCGGCAGCGCGGATCGGGCGGGGCGGCAGCTAGGGTTTCGTGTGGGTGGTGGCGGCTCAGGCCTCCCGGCTTATAAGGCCGGCCGGGCCAGGAGTCTGGGGCAGACACGGCCCGGTAGGTCGGTTTGTTTTTTTTAATAATTCCGACGCGGAGAAAAACAAATAAAAGAAATACTAAACAGACTCCAAAAATCCTGAAATAAATTTTCCCTGTCATGTAAAAATATAGCAGACAAGGTAAATATTTATTTGGGCCTCTAATGCAATTTTGAAAAATGCATTTTTTTCCTAATTCAAATAAAATAGCGATAAAAACTCCGAATAAAATACTTATTTGATTTTAATATATTTCCTCCAATATTTCTTTATTTTGGAGAAGTCGTTTTATCCCCTCTCTTTTCTTTTCATAAAAGAAATATTTGAATAGAAAATAATTAAAACCAAATGATCCTCTTTTCAAAATTTGAGAAAACTCAAATATGAAAATAGAGAAATCCCCAACTCTCTCCGTGGGTCCTTGAGTTGCTTTGAATTTCTAGGATAAGCCTAAAATGCAATAAAATATTATTTGCAATGATGATCTAATGTATAACATTCCAAATTGAAAATTTGGGATGTTACATGAGTCTCATGAGTTTAATTTCTCCAAGTTTAGTAGACAACCTCATAAGAAAGAATTACCTTGTAAGGATGAAATAATTGGTGTTGCTTCTATTGCCGTGCCTCCAACTGATCCACTAGAACAATATTTCCTAGACCATGAAAATGATATGCATATGCATGAAGAAATGAAATAGATAAAAATTTCTTTGAACAACAACCTCTGCTCAAACAAAATTTGCCAATTGAAACTCTAGGAGGTCCTTCTCCACCTAAAGGAGATCCTGTGTTTGAATAAGAACAATTGCCTAGCATTTTGAAATATGATTATCTCGATGAGAAAAAGATATATCCTATTATTATTAGTGCTAACCTTTCAGAACATGAAGAAAAATATTATTAAAAATTCTGAAGAAGCACCATGCTACCATTGGATATACTCTTGATTATCTTAAGGGCATTAGTCCCACTCTTTGTCAGCACAAGATTAATATGGAACCTGATGCTAAATCCGTTGTTGATCATCAATGACGTTTGAATCCTAAGATGAAAGAAGTGGCAAGAACTGAAATACTAAAGCTTCTGGAAGCATGTATAATCAATCCCATAGCTGATAGTAGATGGGTAAGTATCATTCATTGTATCTCTAAGAAGGGAGGTATTACTGTTGTTCCTAATGATAAAAATGAACTTATTCCACAAATAATTGTTACTGGCTATAGAATGGTAATTGATTTCAGATAGTTAAATAAAGCAACTAGAAAAGATCATTACCCTTTGCCTTTTATTGATCAAATTCTAGAATGATTATCAAAGCACACACACTTTTGTTTTCTTGATGGATATTCTAGTTTTTCTCAAATACATGTTACACAACCTGATCAAGATAAAACCACCTTTACTTGTCCCTTTGGAACTTATGCTTATAGATGTATGCCTTTTGGTTTATGCAATGCACTTGCTAGCTTTCAAAGATGTATGACTGCTATATTCTCTGGTCTTGGTGAAAAGATTGTTGAGGTTTTCATGGATGATTTTCCGTTTATGGAACTTTTTTTATGATTGCTTGAGCAACCTTGATCGAGTTTTGTAGAGATGTGATCAAACTAATCTTGTCTTGAATTGGGAAAAGTCTCACTTTATGGTTAATGAAGGTATTGTCTTGGGGCATAAAATTTTTGAACGAGGTATTGAGGTGGATAAAGCTAAAGTTGATAAATTGAGAAAATGCCATGTCCTAAAGATATTAAAGGTATTTGTAGTTTTCTTGGTCATGCTGGTTTCTATAGGAGATTTATTAAAGACTTCTCTAAAATTTCTAGGCCTCTTACAAATATTTTACAAAAGGATGTTCCATTTGTTTTTGATCATGATTGTGTAGAAGCCTTTGAAACCCTTAAGAAAGCCTTGACTTCTACACATATCATTCAACCACCAGACTGGAACTTGCCTTTTGAATGTATGTGTGATGCTAGTGATTACGTTGTTGGTGTTGTTGTAGAACAAAGAGTTGATAAGAAATTGAATGTTATTCATTATGCTAGCAAAACTCTAGATAGTGCCCAAAGAAATCATGCTACTACTGAAAAATAATTTTTAGCAGTTGTGTTTGCTTGTGACAAATTGAGATCTTATATTGTTAATTCCTAGGTAATTGTTCACACTGATCATGCTTCTATTAAATATCTTATGGAAAAGAAAGATGCTAAACCTAGACTCATTAAGTGGGTTCTTTTGCTACAAGAATTTGATTTACATATTACTGATAGAAAAGGAGCTGAGAACCCGTAGCTGATAACTTGTCTAGGTTAGAGAATATTCTTGATGACCCACTACCTATTGATGATAGCTTTCCGGATGAACAACTAGCTGCAATAAGTGTTTCTCATAATACTCTTTGGTATGCTGACTATGCTAATTATATTGTTGCTAAATACATACCACCTAGTTTCACATACCAAGAAAAGAAAAAATTCTTCTATGATTTAAGTCATTACTTTTGGGATAACCCACATCTTTATAAAGGAGTAGATGGTATTATTAAACATTGTTTACCTGAGCATGAACAGGAACAAATCCTATGGAAATGTCACTCTGAAGCTTACGGAGGGCGTCATGCGGGAGATAGAAGTGCTCACAAGGTATTGCAATCTGGATTTTATTGGCCTACTCTCTTCAAGGATGCCCGTAAGTTTGTTTTATCTTGTGATGAATGTCAAAGAATTGTTAATGTCGGCAAGCGTCAAGAAATGCCTATGAAATATTCACTTGTTGTTGAACCATTTGATGTTTGGGGTTTGGATTATATGGGAGCTTTTCCTTCCTCTAATGGGTATACACATATTTTGGTTGATGTTTATTATGTTACTAAGTGGGTAGAAGCTATTCCAACTAATAGTGTTGATCATAACTCTTCCATTAAAATGGTTAAAGAAGTTATTTTACTGAGGTTTGGAGTCCCTAGATATTTAATGATTTATGGTGGTTCACACTTTATTCATGGTGCTTTCCATAAAATGCTTGCTAAATATGATGTTAATCATAGAATTGCATCACCCTATCATCCTCAATATAGTGGTCAACTTGAACTTAGCAATAGAGAAATAAAACTAATATTACAAAAAACTATTAATAGGTCCCGAAAGAATTGGTCTAAGAAATTGGATGATGCACTTTGGGCCTATAGAACAACATATAAAAACCCTATGGGTATGCCTCCCTATAAAATGGTTTATGGAAAAGCTTGTCATTTGCCTCTTGAGTTAGAACATAAGGCATATTGTGCAATTAAAGAACCCAACTATGATTTCAAACTTGCCGGTGAAAAGAGGTTATTTCATATTAGCTCACTAGATGAATGGAGAACCCAAGCTTATGAAAATGTCAAATTATTTAAATAAAAAGTTAAAAGATGGCATGACAAAAGAATCTAAAAGTGGGAATTCAAAGTTGGAGAATATGTTCTTTTGTACAACTCTCGTTTTAGATTCTTTGCAGGAAAACTTGTATCTAAATTGGAAGGACCATATATTATCGAGGAGGTTCATCGCTCTGGAGCTATCAAGATTAATAGTGCCAAAGGTACTAACCCAAAGGTGGTCAATGGGCAAAGAATTAAACACTATATCTCAGGTATGCCTACAAGTGTTGAAAGCGATATTATCCAAACCATAGCACCGGAGGAACACATAAAAGAAACCTTCCGGAACACTACAGAATCTTGAAAAAAGAGGAGGTATGTGATACGGTAAGTAACCGGACTCCGATAATCCGCAAAAATATTTTCTGTTAGTTTTGGAATATTACAAAAATTAGGAAAATAAGAAACAACCACGAAGGCAACCGAGGAGGCCACAAGACACCAGGGCCTGCCTACTTTGCCTGGCGCGCCCAGGTGGGTTGTGCCCACCCCGGGAACCTTCCTGACTCCGTTTCCTCTCGTTTGCTTGTTTCCCAAGATAAAAAAATCTTTATATACCCCCCGAACGTATTGACCATTGTATCACGGAGAAATCTTCTATTCTTATTTCTTGCTATTTTCTGACAGATCTAGATCGCCATGGCCGCTTCGAGCTCCTCCAAGGACAAGTTCTTCGAGAATGTTATCAATCCGTATTTGTGGGAGGTGATGCAGCACCCTCAAGCCATTGATATGCATGAGGGGGTGCTCAACATCTGGGACTGCTACATCTTGAGCTTCCATTGGTTTTCCTTGAATAGGAAAGGTGATGCAGCAAAGTAGCGTAAGGTATCAATCCAGTAGGAGGCTCCTCAAAAGTCCCACGCACCTACACAAACAAACAAGAACCTCGCAACCAATGCAATAAAGGGGTTGTCAATCCCTTCACGGCCACTTGCGAAAATGAGATCTGATAGAGATAATATGATAAGATAAATATTTTTGGTATTTTTATGATATAGATTGGAAAAGTAAAGATGCAAATAAAAGTAGATAGTAAACTTATATGATAAGAGATAGACCCAGGGGCCATAGGTTTCACTACTGGCTTGTCTCAAGATAGCATAAGTATTACAGTGGGTGAACAAATTACTATCGAGCAATTGATAGAAAAGAGAATAATTATGAGATTATCTAGGCATGATCATGTATATAGGTATCACGTCTGTGACAAGTAGATCGACTCTTGCCTGCATCTACTACTATTACTCCACACATCGACCGCTATCCAGCATGCATCTAGAGTATTAAGTTCATAAAGAACAGAGTAACTCTTTAAGAAAGATGGCATGATGTAGAGGGATAAACTCATGCAATATGATATAAACCCCATCTTTTTATCCTCGATGGCAACAATACAATATATGCCTTGCTGCCCCTGCTGTCACTGGGAAAGGACACCGCAAGATTGAACCCAAAGCTAAGCACTTCTCCCATTGCAAGAAAGATCAATCTAGTAGGCCAAACCAAACTGATAATTCGAAGAGACTTGCACACATAACTTAATCACACATAAAAGAATTCAGAGGAGATTCAAATATTTATCATAGATAAACTTGGTCATAAACCCAGAATTCATCGGATCTCGACAAACACACCGCAAAAAGAGTTACATCAAATAGATCTCCAAGAAGATCGAGGAGAACTTGGTATTGAGATTCAAAGAGAGAGAAGAAGCCATCTAGCTAATAACTATGGACCCGAAGGTCTGTGGTAAACTACTCACAACTCATCGGAGAGGCCTTGGAGATGATGTAGAGGCCCTCCATGGTCGATTCCCCCTCTGGCGGAGCACCGACGAAGGCTCCAAGATGGGATCTCACGGATACAGAAGGTTGCAGTGGTGGAATTAGTGTTTCGTGGTATGTTCTGATGTTCTCGGGGTACGTGGGTATATATAGGAGGAAGAAGTAGGTCGGTGGACGCTCGAGGGGCCCACGAGGGTGGGGGTGCGCCCACTTGTAGGGGGCGTGCCAGGCACCCTCGTGGCCGCCTCGGTTGTTGCTTGACGTCCACTCCAAGTCTCCATGTTTGCATTTGTTCCAAAAAGATCGCTCCCGAAGGTTTCATCGTGTTTGGACTCCGTTTGATATTCCTTTTTTTCCAAACACTAAAATAGGCAAAAAAAACAACAATTCGGGTTGGGCCTCCAGTTAGTAGGTTAGTCCCGAAAATGATATAAAAGTGTAAAGTGAAGCCCATAAACATCCAAAACGGGTAATATAATAGCATGGAACAATCAAAAATTATAGATACGTTGGAGACGTATCAAGCATCCCCAAGCTTAATTCCTGCTCGTCCTCGAGTAGGTAAATGATAAAAACGGAATTTTTGATGTGGAATGCTACCTAGCATAATTCTCAATGTAATTATATTTATTGTGGCATGAATGTCCAGATCCAAAATATTCAAAATAAAAGTTCATATTGACATAAGAAATAATAATACTTCAAGCATACTAATCAAAGCAATCATGTCTTCTCAAAATAACATGGCTAAAGAAAGTTATCCCTACAAAATCATATAGTCTGGTTGTTGCTCTATCTTCATCACACAAAGTATTTAATCATGCACAACCCCGATGACAAGCCAAGCAATTGTTTCATACTTTAATAATCTCAAACTTTTTCAACTTTCACGCAATACATGAGCGTGAGCCATGGACATAGCACTATATGTGGAATAGAATGGTGGTTGTGGAGAAGACAAAAAGGAGAAGATAGTCTCACATAAACTAGGTGTATCAACGGGCCATGGAGATGCCCATTAATAGATATCAATGTGAGTGGGTAGGGATTGCCATGCAACGGATGCACTAGAGCTATAAATGTATGAAAGCTCAACAAAAGAAACTAAGTGGGTGTGCATCCAACTCGCTTGCTCACGAAGACCTAGGGAATTTTGAGGAAGACCATCATTGGAATATACAAGCCAAGTTCTATACTGAAAAATTCCCACTAGTATAAGAAAGTGACAACATAGGAGACTCTCTATCATGAAGATCATGGTGCTAATTTGAAGCACAAGTGTGGTAAAAAGGATAGTAGCATTGTCCCTTCTCTCATTTTCTCTCATTTTTTTATTTTTTTATTTGGCCTTTCCCTTTCTTTATATATATATATATATATATATATATAAAGTCCGAAGTCTCATCCTGACTTGTGGGGGAATCATAGTCTCCATCATCCTTTCCTCACTGGGACAATGCTCTAATAATGAAGATCATCACACTTTTTTACTTACAACTCAAGATTACAACTCAATACTTAGAACAAGATATGACTCTATATGAATGCCCCCGGTGGTGTACCGGGATATGCAATGAATCAAGAGTGACATGTATAAAAAATTATGAAGGTGGCCTTGCCACAGATACAATGTCAACTACATGATCATGCAAAAGCAATATGACAATGATGATGTGTGTCATATAAACGGAATGATGGAAAGTTGCATGGCAATATATCTCGGAATGGCTATGGAAAAGCCATAATAGGTAGGTATGGTGGCTGTTTTGAGGAAGGTATATGGTGGGTGTATGGTACCGGCGAAAGTTGCACGGCACAAGAGAGGCTAGCAATGGTGGAAGGGTGAGAGTGCGTATAATCCATGGACTCAACATTAGTCATAAAGAACTCATATACTTATTGAAAAAATCTACAAGTCATTGAAAACGAAGTATTACGCGCATGCTCCTAGGGGGATAGATTGGTAGGAAAGGACCATCGCTCATACCCGACCACCACTCATAAGGAAGACAATCAATAAATAAAATTGTGCTCCAACTTCATCACAAAGAGGTTCACCATACGTGCATGCTATGGGAATCACAAACTTCAACACAATTTTTCTTTAAATTCATAATCACCCAACTAGCATGACTCTAATATCACCACCTCTATATCTCAAAACAATTATCAAGCATCAAATTGATCATAGCATCCAATTCACTTTCTATGATAGTTTTTATTATACCCAACTTGGATGCCCATCATTCTAGGACCAATTTTATAACCATAGCAAATACCATGCTGTTCTAAGAGACTCTCAAAATAATGTAAGGGAAGCATGAGAGATAAAAAATTTCTACAAAATTAAGCCACCGACGTGCTCTAAAGGATATAAGTGAAGCACTAGAGCAAAAACTATCTAGCTCAAAAGATATAAGTGAAGCACATAGTGTATTCTAATAAATTCTAATCAAGTGGGCTTCTCCCAAAAGGTGTGTACAGCAAGGATGATTGTGGTAATCTAAAAAGCAAATACTAATATCATACAAGACAATCCAAGCAAAACACATATCATGTGGCGAATAAAAATATAGCTCCAAGTAAAGTTACCGATAGACGAAGACGAAAGATGGGATGCCTTCCGGGGCATCCCCAAGCTTAGGATTTTGGTTATCCTTGAATATCTTGGGGTGCCATGGCATCCCCAAGATTAGGCTCTTGCCACTCCTTATTCCATAACCCATCAAATCTTTACCCAAAACATGAAAACTTCACAACACCAAACTCAACAGGAAATCCCATAAGCACGGTTAGTGCAAGAAAGAAAAACCACCAGATAAGGTACTGTAATGAACTCATTCTTTATTTATATTGGTGTTAAACCTACTGTATTCCAACTTCTCTATGGTTCATACCCCTTGATACTAGTCATAGATGCATCAAAATAAGCAAACAACACACGAAAAATAGAATCTGTCAAAAACAGAATAGTCTGTAGCAATCTGTAACTCTCGAATACTTCTGGAACTCTAAAAATCCTACCAACATAGGAAGTCCTGGGCAATTTTTCTATTGATCTACAAAAAAAATCAACGCAAAAGCACGTTTCTGTGAATTACTAAAATTATTTTCATGCGTGCGAAGTTTCTATTTTTCAGCAGAATCAAATTAACTATCACCGTAGGTTATCCTATAGGTTCAACTTGGCACAAACACTAATTAAAACATAAAAACACATCTAAACAGAAGGTAGATGAAAAATTTATTACTAAACATAAGCAAAAACAAAAAACAAAGATAAAATTGGGTTGCCTCCCAACTAGCACTATTGTTTAACGCCCCAAGCTAGGCATAAAAGCGAGGATAGATCTAAGTAGTATCATCTTTAGCAATCAATTCATAAGTAGCTCACGTGATAGATTCATAAGGTAATTTAAGTTTCTTTCTTGGAAAGTGTTCCATGCCTTTCCTTAATGGAAATTGGAATCTAATATTCCCTTCCTTCATATCAATAATTGCACCAGTCGTTCTAAGGAAAGGTCTACCTAGAATAATAGGACAAGAAAGATTGCAATGTATATCAAGAACGATAAATCTACACGCACATAATTCCTATTTGCAACAATAAGAACATCATTGATCCTTACCATAGGTTTCTTAATGGTGGAATCCGCATGGTGCAAATTTAAAGAGAAAGCATCAAGATCATGGAAACCTAGAATATCACATAAAGTTTTCGGAATCGTGGAAACACTAGCACCCAAATCACATAAAGCATAACACTAATGATCTTTAATTTTAATATTTATAGTAGGTTCCCACTCATCATGAAGTTTTCTAGGTATAGAAACTTCCAAATTAAGTTTTTCATCATAAGATTGCATCAAGGCATCAACAATAAGTTTGGTAAAAGCTTTATTTTGACTATAAGCATGAGGAGAATTCAACACGGATTACAACAACGAAATACAATCTATTAAAGAACAATTATCATAATTAAATTCCTTGAAATCCAAGATAGTGGGTTCAATGCTATTCAAAGTCTTGACCTCTCTGATCCCACTTTTACCAAATTTAGCATCAAGATCTAAAAACTCCGAATCATTGGGATGCCTTTTAACTAAAGTTGACTCATCTCCAGTCCCATCATTTTTAAGATTCATATTGCAAAACAAAGATTTAATAGGGGAAACATCAATAGCTTTTAGATCTTCATCATTATTTTCATGGAAACTAGAAGAACACGCTTTTACAAAGCAATCTTTCTTAGCACGCAATCTAGCGGTTCTTTCTTTGCACTCATCAATGGAAATTGTCATGGCTTTTTGAGAGACACATTGATATCATGCTTATGAGGAGTAGATCTAAGTTTCAAAGAATCAACATCAAGCGAAAGTCTATCGACGTTCCTGGCCAAATCATCAACTTTAAGCAATTTTTCTTCAAGGAAAGCATTAAAATTCTTTTGAGAGATCCTAAATTCTTTAAAACTATTCTCAAAATCAGAGGGCATCTTATTAAAATTACCATAAGAATTATTGTAGGAATTTCCATAATTATTAGAGGAATTACTAGGGAACGGTCTAGGATTAAAGTTTCCTCTATAGGCATTGTTACCAAAATTATTCCTACCAACAAAATTCACATCAATAGATTCATTATTATTCTCAATCAAATTAGACAAAGGCATATCATTGGGATCAATAGGAGCACTCTTAGTAGCAACAATTTCATAAGTTCATCCATCTTTCCACTCAAAACATTAATTTCTTCTATAGCATGCACTTTCCTACTAGTAGATCTTTCGGTGTGCCATTGAGAATAATTAGCCATAATGTTATCTAGGAGTTTAGTAGCTTCTCCTGAGGTGATTTCCATAAAAGTGCCTCCTGCGGCCGAATCTAAAAGATTTATAGAAGCAAAATTCAATCCGGCATAAAAAATTTGTATAATCATCCATAAGTTCAAACCATGAGTAGGGCAATTGTGAATCATCAATTTCATTCTTTCCTAAGATTGGGCAACATGCTGATGATCAAGTTGTTTAAAATTCATAATATCGTTCCTAAGAGAGATGATCTTAGCGGGAGGAACATACTTAGAGATAAAAACATCTTTTCACTTATTCCATGAATCAATACTATTCTTAGGCAAAGACGAAAATCAAACTTTAGCACGATCTCTAAGTGAAAACAGAAATAACTTCAATTTAACAATATCATTATTCATATCTTTCTTCTTTTGCATCTCACACAAATCAACAAAGTTGTTTAGATGGGTAGAGGCATCTTCATTAGGAAGGCCGGCGAATTGATCTCTCATAACAAGATTCAGCAAAGCAACTTTGATTTCACAAGACTCAACATCATTAATAGGAGTAATCGGAGTGCTAAGGAAATCATTATTATTGGTATTGGAAAAATCACACAATTTTGTATTATCTTGTGCCATTGCGACAAGTAATCCAACACACAAGCAAACAAAAAGGCAAGCGAAAGAGAGAGGAGATTGGGAAAGAGAGGGCGAATAAAACGGCAAGGGTGAAGTGGGGGAGAGGAAAACGAGAGGCAAATGGCAAATAATGTAATGCGAGGGAGATGAGTTTGTGATGGGTACTTGGTATGTCTTGACTTCAGCGAAGACCTCCCCGGCAACGGCGCCAGAAATCCTTCTTGCTACGTCTTGAGCTTGCGTTGGTTTTCCTTGAAGAGGAAAGGGTGATGCAGCAAAGTAGCATAAGTATTTCCCTCAGTTTTTGAGAACCAAGGTATCAATCCAGTAGGAGGCTCCTCAAAAGTCTCATGCACCTACACAAACAAACAAGAACCTCGCAACCAACGCAATAAAGGGGTTGTCAATCCCTTCACGGCCACTTGTGAAAATGAGATCTGATAGAGATAATATGATAAGATAAATATTTTTGGTATTTTTATGATATAGATTGGAAAAGTAAAGATGCAAATAAAAGTACATAGTAAACTTATATGATAAGAGATAGACCCGGGGGGCATAGGTTTCACTAGTGGCTTCTCTCAAGATAGCATAAGTATTACGGTGGGTGAACAAATTACTGTCGAGCAATTGATAGAAAAGCGAATAATTATGAGATTATCTAGGCATGATCATGTATATAGGCATCACATCCGTGACAAGTAGATCGACTCCTGCCTGCATCTACTACTATTACTCCACACATCGATCGCTATCCAGCATGCATCTAGAGTATTAAGTTCATAAAGAACAGAGTAACGCTTTAAGAAAGATGACATGATGTAGAGGGATAAACTCATGCAATATGATATAAACCCCATCTTTTTATCCTCGATGGCAACAATACAATACATGCCTTGCTGCCCTACTGTCACTAGAAAAGGACACCACAAGATTGAACCCAAAGCTAAGCACTTCGCCCATTGCAAGAAAGATCAATCTAGTAGGCCAAACCAAACTGATAATTCTAAGAGACTTGCAAAGATAACTTAATCACACATAAAAGAATTCAGAGGAGATTCAAATATTTCTCATAGATAAACTTGATCATAAACCCACAATTCATCGGATCTCGACAAACACACCGCAAAAAGAGTTACATCGAATAGATCTCCAAGAAGATCGAGGACAACTTGGTATTGAGATTCAAAGAGAGAGAAGAAGCCATCTAGCTAATAACTATGGACCCGAAGGTCTGTGGTAAACTACTCACAACTCATGGGAGAGGCCTTGGAGATGATGTAGAGGCCCTCCATGGTCGATTCCCCCTCTGGCGGAGCGTCGGCGAAGGCTCCAAGATGGGATCTCGCGGATACAGAAGGCTGCGGCGGTGGAATTAGTGTTTCGTGGTATGTTCTGATGTTCTCGGGGTACGTGGGTATATATAGGAGGAAGAAGTAGGTCGGTGGACGCTCGAGGGGCCCACGAGGGTGGGGGTGCGCCCACTTGTAGGGGGCGCGCCGGGCACCCTCGTGGCCCCCTCGGTTGTTGCTTGATGTCCACTCCAAGTCTCCAGGTTTGCATTTGTTCCAAAAAGATCGCTCCCGAAGATTTCATCGCGTTTGGACTCCTTTGATATTCCTTTTCTTTGAAACACTGAAATAGGAAAAAAACAGCAATTCGGGTTGGGCCTCCGGTTAGTAGGTTAGTCCCATAAATGATATAGAAGTGTAAAGTAAAGCCCATAAACATCCAAAACGGTCAAAAATTATAGATACGTTGGAGACATATCAGGGACGTCCAAGGGCCCAAGAGGACGTGAACGGTGGAGGCTAGGCTTGAAGCCATGGAGCAGGAGGTCTTCAAGTGCAAGCGGTTAGTGGAACGTGGGCTCAGTGCCAATCACCTTATTTAGGGAGTTCACCCATGATCACAAGGTGGATGGACGGTCCATGAAGGACATCGTCTTCACCCGTAATGAGCAAATCAATTTTCTTCAAAGCCAAATCTATGAGCTCCAAAATCAAGTCTTTGAATATGAGGCGAGATGTGAAGGTATGAATTTAGTTGCCAGTTGCAGGACTCATGAGACTCGCGCTTCTTCTTATGATGGTGAGCCGCTGCCATCGAAGCCGGAGGATAAGCTCGCTACCACCTCATCACCACCACCATCATCATCTTCCCCACCAAAGGAGACTTGAGTTCATGGTATGGGCACTCCCCTTGGCTTGTGCCAAGCTTGGGGGAGGTGCCCCGGTATCATATCACCACCACTACCTTTGCCTTTATGTATTTTAGTTTGATCTTTAGTTATCCTATGATTTAGTTGAATAATAGTTTAGTTCGATCTATTTTCAAGTGCTTGCTTAGTGATCTATCTATCTATGTAATCGTGTGCGAGATATATAACAAAGAGTAGTTTGAGTTTTTTATTTACTCTTATGTTTCAATAAAAAGAAAGGAAAATAAATGAAAAAGATCATATTCTAATCTTATGGTACGTAATGACACACATAAGGAAAAGTATAAGTGGTAAAATTTGTTGGAGATTGACAAACATAGCAATGGTTAATAATGCAATTCATGGAAGAATTACTAAGGGAAGATAAGATTCACATGCAAATACACCATCTTGGACATCTTTTATGATTGTGAGCCCCCATTAAATATTATATGTCAATTTGTTGACATTGGACAAGGAAGACAACATAATGATTGATGTTTGTTCATATTCACATAGAAGTTATATTGTCATAGATCCTTCAACATGTGGTGCTTGCTCAATATCTTTGCTAGCCAAAAACTCCGCACTAAGTAGAGATACTACTTGTGCATCCAAAAAACCTTAAACCCAAAATTTCATTTTGAGAGTCCACCATACCTACCTATGGATTGAGTGGGATCCTTCAAGTAAGTTTTCATCAGTGCAATAAGGCAATAAAAATTGCTTCTAAATGTGTTGGATCATTTAGTGTAAGAGAAAATTGAGCGATGTATGAAGTTATGATGGCAAAATAATAAAAGCGATGGACTGCATAATAAAGGTTGCTAACATAAGGGGCAATACAACATGGCATTCTTTTGCATTAAGGGATTTGGCATACAAACAAAAGTGCATGGCAACCTCTGCTTCCCTCTGCGAAGGGTCTATCTTTTACTTTTATGTACTACTTTTATGCAAGAGGCAAAGTATTCTTCCCTATTCCTTTTATTTTTTATCTTTTTGCAAGCATCATGTGCTGAGGAAAGATCTAGGAACATATATCCGGTTGGATATGAGTGAGCATGGGTTATTATTGTTGACATCACCCATGAGGTGAATACGTTGCGAGGAGAAACTATAAGCCCCTATCTTTCTATGTGTCCGGTTGAAACTTTTTATTCATGGGTATGCTGTGAGTATTAGCAATCATAGAAGGTTAAACGATGGTTGAGTATGTGGACTTGCCTAAAGGCTCCGACACGTGACCCTTCCTAAAAATATGATGAAATTTAGTTGCAAAGTTGACTAAGAACATAGTTTGTTGGTTTTCAATAAGGCTTATGCTTTATACTTCAATGTTGTGATGAATTGTTACTTGTTCATGAGAAGTTATATGATAAAAGTTGTGTCATAAAGTTTTATGTTAAAGTTCTTTGTTGTTATAATAATAAGCATGATGCTTCTATGTCCGTATTTTGTTTTTATCGACACCTCTCTCTCACTAAGCATGTGGGCATGTTTTTCGATTTTGGTTTTTCGCTTGAGGACAAGCGAGGTCTAAGATTGGGGGAGTTGATACGTCCATTTTGCATCATGTTTTCCTACTGCTATGTATAATGTTTTATGCATAATAATACTTTACGAAGTAATTCTAATTCCTTTTATCTCATAATATGCAAGGTTTACACAAAGAGGGAGAATGCCGACAGCTGGAATTCTGGGCCTAAAAAAGCTACGTCAGAGTTGCCTATTCTGCACATCTCCAAATGTGCTGAAAATTATGGAGAATTATTTTGGAATACATAAAAAATACTGGAGCAAATAACTACCAGAGGGGGGCCACCTAGTGAGCACAAGACACCAGGGCGCGCCAGGCCCCCTAGGCGCGCCCTGGTGGGTTGTGTTCAGCACCGCCCACCTCCGGTGGCCATCCTCTAGTATATAGGTCATTTTGACCAAGAAAAAATCAGGAGGGGACTTTCGGGACGAAGCGCCACCGTCTCGAGGTGGAACTTGGGAAGGAGCACTTTTTCCCTCCGTGGAGCGATTCCGTCGGGGAACTTCCCTCCCGGAGGGGGAAATCGAAGCCATCGTCATCACCAACCACTCTCTCATATTTGGGAGGGCAATCTCCATCAAAATCTTCAACAACACCATATCCTCTCAAACCCTAGTTTATCTCTTGGGTTCAATCTTTGTACAGGAACCTCAGATTGGTACCTGTGGGTGACTAATAGTGTTCATTACATCTTGTAGTTGATTACTATATGGTTTATTTGGTGGAAGATTATATGTTCATATCCATTATGCTATTTAATACCACTCCGATCTTGAGCATGATTATCATTTGTGAGTAGTTACTTTTGTTCTTGAGGTCATGGGAGAAGTCATGTTGCAAGTAATCATGTGAACTTGATATGTGTTCGATATTTTGATGATATGTATGTTGTGATTCCCTTAGTGGTGTCATGTGAACGTCGACTACATGGAACTTCACCATATTTGGGCCTAAGGGAATGCATTGTGGATTAGTTACTAGATGATTGGTTGCTAGAGTGACAGAAGCTTAAACCCTAGTTTATGCGCTACTTCGTAAGGGATCGATTTGGATCCAAAAGTTTAATGCTATGGTTAGATATTATCTTAGTACTTTTCTCGTAGTTGCGGATTCTTGGGAGGGGGTTAATCATAAGTAGGAGGTTTGTTCAAGTAAAAAATAACACCTAAGCACCGCTCCACCCACATATCAAATTATCAAAGTAGTGACCACGAACCAAACCAACATGATGAAAGTGACTAGATGAAATTCCCGTGTACCCTCAAGAACGCTTTGCTTATCATAAGAGATCATTTTGGCCTGTTCTTTGCCTCAAAAGGATTGTCTACCTAGCTGCACTTTAATTAACGTTACCATTACTTGCTCATTACAAATTATCTTTCTATCAAACTACCTGTACCGACTATTTCAATGCTTGTAGAAAATACCTTGCTGAAAACCACTTATCATTTCCTTCCGCTCCTCATTGGGTTCGACACTCTTACTTATCGAAAGGACTACGATTGATCCCCTATACTTGTGGGTCATCGGGTACCCCTTGGGTCGACTCGTCTTCAACAAAGGACTGAGTTGAAGGTCAAGGTATCCATGTGTCCATAACATCAAGGGGGAATCTGAGGAATCATCCTTGATGGATCCCTACTTGATGTAACCGTCAAGGTGACCTTGGAGGAATCACCTCTGGAGGGTTCACACTTGAGGTGTTGCACGACAAAGTCATTATCAGGAGTGGTGAATGAGGAATCACCCTCAGTAATCCATGACCGATTAGCTACAGTATAGAGATATCATCAGGAGTGTGATACGAGGTATCGCTCTTGACACTCGATAGTAGCTCTACAGAGTCGTACAACTAAGGGGGGTTGCCGGTGATGTGTTGGTCTCTGCTTGTTGACCACATTGATCGAGTCACCAGTAACAAAGCGAGGCAACAGGGATAAGGGTGAGCGGTCACTGATGGATCACTGACCAACATATACTAAGCATATAGGATATCAGGTAAAGTAACAACAACAGGTTACAAAAGTAGGCTATGCATCAGAATAGGAGCTATCAAATAACAATAGCAAAATCTAATGCAAGCATGAGAGAGAAAGAATGGGCGATATAGGAATGGTCAAGGGGGTCTTGCTTTCCTAGAAGCTCAGCTCGAAGGGGTTGGTCGTCACGAGTGTAGTCGAACTCGGGAGCAGCGTCGGTCTCGGGGTCTACCGGAGAGAAGAGGGTGAAGAAACAATAAATACAAAACAAACAAATGCATCACGGTGCATGACACAGCGATGTGTTGTGCTAGGGGTGACCTATTGTAGTGATACGCATTACAGACGGGGCGGGGAAAATATCCGTGGATATTCCCCTAGTATAGGCAGTTACCGGGCAGATGAACCGGAGGGTAAGGTTCCATGTTTGCAGTGATTGGGGCATGTGACAGGTATGTGGATAGATTATTAGGATTCATCTTATTTTTCCGATCATTTTTCATATATAAACTATTTTCATCTGAGGTACGGTTGAATTTATATGAATTTTTGAAGTTTTAGCAATATTCTGAAAATACAAATTTATTTTAATTCGAAAAATAGTAAACTAAAAATGCTATGTGCACCCAGCTGAGTGTACATAGTAGTGCAAACAAAGGCTGACAGTGGGGCTGGCGACTGGCTGAGTCAACAGGTTGACACTTGACCTGTTGACCAGTCAACAAAGTCGGTCAACAGGTCAACTAGGTCCCCCGGGGCCACTGGAAGTGACCCAGGGGTGGACCCCACATGGCGCCAGGTCAGCGGCGGCACAGGAGGAGCTCCGGCGAGCCTCTCTCGTGGCGTTTCTACGCTGTAACCAACCGGAAATCCGCTACGGTCCACCATTTTGCGCGCCGGGACTTGTGTTCGAACATGGAGAGCTCGCCGTGTCGATTGGGGCTACTGGGCAGATCTGGGGCTGCTGGAAAAGGCGTCGACAACGAGAGAGGCAGATGCCGGTGTTCTGGTGAGGTTGAAAACGTTGGAGCGGCGCGCAAACGGGTGGCAGAAGCTGCTAAGCAGGGGCTACATGTTGCGGCAAAGCCGCTGGGCACACGCAGGTGACCAAATGGTCACTGGACTAACTTCGGCGACCAAGCGAGGCAGCGGCGCATTCGTTCAACTTGGGATCGTGTGCTAGGGATTGGAATCGGTAGCAAGAGGAGAGGGGAAATAGGGAGAAGCTCACCCAGGGCCTGCAGAGGTGCACAATGTGTTCGGGGAGGGCCTGGGGTGGACGGAGTGGCGCCGGCGATCTCCGGCATCCATGGATGAAGGTGGAGTCATGGGGCTCACTGTAGAGGCAGGGAGCTCAACTTGATGGCACCGGACGGGGTAGCAAGACGATGGTGGAGCGTTCTGGCACGACGGCAAGGCGAAGGCGCGAAGGTGGCCGTGAGAATCGCGGGGCAGAGGCCATAGCGGCGCTTGAGAGAGGTGGGAGAGAGCGGCGGGAGGTGGAGGGGGAATGGAAATCTAGGGTTGTGATACGTCTCCAACGTATCTATAATTTTTTATTGTCTCGTGCTGTTATATTACCATTCTTGGATGTTTTACAATCATTTTATAGTCATTTCATACCATTTTTTGGTACTAACCTATTGACATAGTGCCAAGTGCGAGTTGTTGTTTTTTGCATGTTTTTTACATCGCGGGAAATCAATACCAAACGGAGTCCAAATGCAGCGAAACTATTTGTGGTTTTTTTTTGGCCTAGAAGACATGCAGTGGGCCAAAGAAGTACCGAAGAGGGAGCCTGAGCTGAGCACAAGACACCAGGGCGCACCTGGAGGGCCAGGTGCGCCCTGGTGGGTTGTGCCCACCTCGGTGGCCTCCCGAACCGCCTCTTTGCTATATCAATACCCCAATATTCCAAAAACTCTAGGGGAGTCGACAAAAATCAATTCCAGCCGCCGCAATTTCCAGAACCACCAGATCCAATCTAGACACCATCACAGAGGGGTTCATCATGTCCATTGGTGCCTCTCCGATGATGCGTGAGTAGTTCTTTGTAGACCTATGGGTCTGTAGTTAGTATCTAGATGGCTTCCTCTCTCTATTTTGATTTTCGATACAATGGTCTCTTGGAGATCCATATGATGTAACTCTTTTTGCGGTGTGTTTGTTGGGATCTGATTAACTTTGAGTTTATGATCAGCTCTATATTTTTATCCATCAAAGTTATTTGAGTCTTCTTTGATCTCTTATATGCATTTATAGCCTCGTATTTCTTCTCCTATATTTGGGTTTTGTTTGGCCAACTTGATCTATTTATCTTGCAATGGGAAGAGGTGCTTTATGATGGGTTCGATCTTATGGTGCTTGATCCCAGTGACAGAAGGGGAACCGACATGTATGTATCGTTGCCATTAAGGGTAACAAGATGGGGTCTATTTCTACATAAATAGATCTTGTCTACATCATGTCATCGTTCTTATTGCACTACTCCGTTTTTCCATGAACTTAATACACTTGATGCATGCTAGACAGCGGTCGATGTGTGGAGTAATAGTAGTAGATGCGGGCAGGACTCGGTCTACTAATATTGGACGTGATGCCTATAAAATGTTCATTGCCTGGATATCATCATGATTATTTGAAGTTCTATCAATTGCCCAACAGTAATTTGTTCACCCACCGTTTGCTATTTTTCTTGAGAGAAGGCACTAGTGAAACCTACAGCCCCCGGGTCTCTTCTTTATTATATTTGCCTTTGCGATCTATTTTTATTTGCTTTTATTTTCAGATCTATTAAACCAAAAATTGTATTTGCTTTTATTTGCATCTATCAATCTAATACCATTTTTATCCCGTCTACTCGCCAATTTCTGGCGTTGTTGCCCGAAAGCGATTGACAACCCCTTTAATACATCGGGTTGCGAGTATTTGTTATTTGTGTGCAGGTGTTGTTCACGTAGTGTTGCGTGGTTCTCCTACTTGTTCGATAACCTTGGTCTCATCACTGAGGGAAATACCTACCGTTGTTGTGCTGCATCATCCCTTCCTCTTTGGGGAAATACCGACGTAGTTCAAACAAGCATCAAAAGGAATTTCTGGCACCGTTGCTGGGGAGACATCATCAACATCTACCAGGTTCCTAATCACGAATCCCATATCCTTGCAATTTACATTATTTGCCATTTGCCTCTCGTTTTCCTCTCTCATACTTCACAAAAATTTGCTGTTTTATTCGCCCCCTTTTTCGTTCGCTGTTTTTTTCTGTCACATCTATTTTTGAGTGCAATCTTGTTGGATAGTCACAATGACTCAAGAGAACACCAAGTTGTGTGATTTCTCCAATACCAACAACAATGATTTTATTAGCACTCTGTTTGCTCCTCCCGCCACTAGTGCGGAGTCTTGTGATATTAATACCGCTTTGCTGAATCTTGTTATGAAAGATCAATTTTCCCGTACTCCTAATGAGGATCTCGCGTCCCATCTTAACACATTCTGGAATTATGCGATATGCAAAAGAAAAAATATGTGGACAATGATGTTGTGGAGTTGAAATTATTTCCGATTTCTTTGCGAGATCGTGCAAAAATTTGGATTTCTTCTTCGCCTCGCAATAGTATCGATTCTTGGGATAAGTGCAAAGACACTTTAATTACTAAGTATTTTTTGCCCGCAAAAATAATTTCCCTTATAACCCAAATCATGAATTTCAAGCAACTTAAACATGAGCATGTTCCGCACTCTTGGGAAAGGATGAAATTGATGCTAAGGAATTACCCAACTCATGGGTTATATAAACCTTTGGATGATCATACAAAAAAATTATGCGGGGTTGAATTTTGTTTCTTTAATCTTTTAGATTCCGCCGCATGTGGTACTTTTATGGAAATTACTTTGGGTGAAGCTACTAAATTGCTTGACAACATCATGGAAAATTATTCTCAATGGCATACCGAAAGAGCTCCTACTAGTAAAAAAGTTAATTCGGTTGAAGAAATTTCTTCTTTGAGTGAAAAAATTGATGCTCTTATGAAATTGGTTGCTAATAAAAGTGCCCGTATTGATTTCAATGATGTGCCTTTGTCTACTTTAATTGATCAAAATAGTGATGCCATAGATGTGAATATTATCTCGCGAAACAATTTCAATAACAATGCTTATAGAGGTAATTTTAATCCTAGGCCTTTTCCCAGTAATTCCTCTAATAATTATGGTAATTCCTATGGTAATCCTGCTTATAATAATAATAGGAACTCCTCTGATCTTGAGAATAATATTAAATAATTTATCAACACTCAAAAGTTTTTCAATGCTACAATTGAAGAAAAGTTGAATAAGATTGATGATTTGACTAGAAGGTTGATAGAATTTCTCATGACGTAGAAAACCTCAAGATGAAAATTTTTGTGCCTAAGGTTGAGGAATCAACTAAAGCTCTTTATGTTTCTATGGATGAAAGTAAGAAAAGAACCGCTATGCTTAGAGCTAGAAGAGAATTATTAGAAAAGGCGTTCTCTAGTGATTGCTTTCATAAAAATGATGAAGATATTAACATGATTGGTGTTTCTTCTATTGATTCTTTGTTTAGTAAAATTAAAATTGATGAAAAAGGGACTAGAGAAGAGTCAACTTTAGCTAGAGGGCGTCCCTATAATTTCAAGGGTGAAAATCTTGTTGAGAAAATTGATAAAAGTGAGTTTGAAGAGGTCAAAACTTAAACTAGTGATGTGCCCACTCTTTTGGATTACAAAAACTTTAATTATGATAGTTGCTCTTTGATTGATTGTATTTCTTTGTTGCAATCCATGATAAATTCACCCCATGCTTATGAACAAAATAAAGCTTTTACTAAACATATTGTTGATGCTTTGATGAAAGCTTTGGAAGAAAAAATGGAATTAGAAGTTTCAATTCCTAGAAAATTACATGATGAATGGGAATCTACTATCGAAGTCATGATTAAAAATTATGAGTGCTTTGCTTTATGTGACTTGGGTGCTAGTGTTCTACAATTCCGAAATCTTTATGTGATGTGCTTGTTCTTACCGATACCGAAGAATGTTATTTAAATTTGCACTTGGCGGATTCTACTATTAAAAAGACTATGGGAAGAAAATGATGTTATTATTCTTGCAAATAGGAATTATGTGCCCATAGATTTTATTGTTCTTGATATTGATTGCAATCCATCTTGTCCAATTATTCTTGGTAGACCGTTTTTACATACTATTGGTGCCATGATTGATATGAAAGAAGGCAATATTAAATTTTAATTTCCTCTAAGGAACGGTATGGAAAACTTCCCTAGAACAAGAATTAGGCCACAATATGAATCAATCACGAGGGCATATTATGGATCTAGAAACAAAGATGACAACACTTAGATCCTTTGCTTTATGCCTAGCTAGGGGCGTAAAATGATAGCGCTTGTTGGGAGGCAACTGTCAGTGTCAAAACCGGCGGATCTTGGGTAGGGGGTCGCGAACTGTGCGTCTAGGCGGATGGTAACAGGGAGACAAGGGACACGGTGTTTTTACCCAGGTTCGGGCCCTCTCGGTGGAGGTAAAACCCTACTCCTGCTTGATTAATATTGATGATATGGGTAGTACAAGAGTAGATCTACCACGAGATCAAAGAGGCTAAACCCTAGAAGCTAGCCTATGGTATGATTGTTGTTCGTCCTACGGACTAAAACCCTCCGGTTTATATAGACACCGGAGAGGGTTAGGGTTACACAGAGTCGGTTACAATGGTAGGAGATCTACACATCCGTATCGCCAAGCTTGCCTTCCACGCCAAGGAAAGTCCCATCCGGACACGGGACAAAGTCTTCAATCTTGTATCTTCATAGTCTAGGAGTCCGGCCAACGGTGATAGTTCGGCTATCCGGACACCCCCTAATCCAGGACTCCCTTAGTAGCCCCTGAACCAGGCTTCAATGATGACGAGTCCGGCGCGCATATTGTCTTCGGCATTGCAAGGCGCGTTCCTCCTCTGAATACTTCATAGAAGATTTTGAACACAAGGATAGTGTCCGGCTCTGCAAAATAAGTTCCACGTACCACCATACAGAGAATAATCTTTACACAAATTTAATCTGCTGACGTATTTTGCGGCGTGACGTCACATCACGGCCAAGCCTCTACTGGAATTTTTACTGTCCCACCTCAGCGCGTTTAGCGAGACGGTTTCCTTGGCACGTCTTGTCAAAGCGAAGATCGTGCCCCCTTATTCCGGGATTCTCATCAATACGGGCGTGGGTAACCCAGTCGTGCCCATTAGCGCGCCTCCTCTATTGAAGGCGAGTCCCGAACGGTCACGGGGAGCGCTCTTGGTATCCAACCTCTTTATAATGAGACCAAGGCTCGCTCCTTTTTTTCAAAATCAATCGAATCCGCCCCTCGCCTTGAATTCCAACGCCCAAAGCTCTAGATTCAGGCGCTTCGGACCTCCGAGGATGTCCGGCTCCGACCTGCAAGGCCGGTGGATTCCTTCCTCCGTCATGGAGGAAGACGTGCTAAAGCTGAGAGACGCCCAATATTTGACCGGCGAAATTGCAGACAGGCTGCCTGCCCAAGGGCAGGTTACTCCCACTCCCAAGCCTGGCGAGAGCGTGGTGTTCATGTCTCACTTCCTTCGGGGGTTAGGCTTCCCGATGGACCCCTTCGTGAGGGGGCTCATGTTTTATTATGGGCTGGAATTTCATGATTTGGATCCGGAGTCTATCCTCCACATCTCATCGTTTATTGTCATATGTGAAGCCTTCCTCTGCATTACCCCTCACTTCGGGGTGTGGCTCAAAACCTTCAAAGTGGAACCAAAGATGATCAGGGGGTAGCTGGCAGAGTGCGGAGGGGCTGTCATAAGCAAGAATGTTGACGCTCCATGGCCCGAGGGCTCTTTTCAAGAGGAGCTTGGTTTGTGGCAACAGGAGTGGTTCTACATCACCGCTCCTAGGGGCGCCAGATGGGTGGCGCCACCTGCCTTTCGCTCGGGCTCTCCACAACGGCTGGCATCATGGGTCAACAAGGGGCTTAACTGGGGGCCGTCCAAGGACGTACCACTGTTGCAGGGCCGTATTCGAGACCTCCAAGAGAGGGAGATCAATCTGGTTGTAGTGGCGCAGGTCATGCTAATTCGGCGCCTTCTACCCTGCAAACGCCGACCCCTCTGCCTGTGGGAATTCAATCCGGAGGGACCGCGAGCTCTCCAACACTTCATGGGTGCGACGCCCGTGGAGATGTATAAACTGTTCTTCGGATCACAAGAGATGTGTCCGGGCTTGACCGAGGACGCAGGTCTGAGTTGCAATCGCCCGGATACTCAAGTAAGTAGTCCTGTGCCCGGACACGTTGTCCGTATATTTATCATAAACTTGCCCTTTAAAGAGCTGTCCCTTGAACAGGAGTGGATAGCAAAAGCAAAACTAATAAGGTGTCCGTCCCCCCTCCCTGAGACCACACCAGATCCTGCGTTAACCAAGATGCTGGAGGCCGCGCCTTTGGAAGAGGGCGAAGGGGGGAACAGGAAAGCTACTGCCTCCGCTAAGGAGGCTCTCAAGAAAGGGGGGATCGAGAATCCCTCCCTCCAGGGGGGAAGAGGACCGCTTCTGAAGATCCGGAGTCCAAGGCCTCAAAGCGGGGGAAGAAATCCTCACCAGAGGGGCCTGCACCGGGAGAGGCCCCGGCCGCACTATTTCCCCAAGGAAATCAGCCCTCTAGCGAGCCGTAAGTAGAAAGGGGAGTTTTCTAATAAGGGACATCCCTGTTTTTATTTCTGAAGATAAACGAAGTTTTACGTTGTAGTTCGGATCTCAGCCCTTCTCAGCAGAGCTCATCTTCGGGGGATCTTCGTTCGGAGATGATGGAGAGCGAAATGCCTCCATCTGCCGCACCGTCAGGCGGGGCGGACGACCCTGAGGTGTCGTTGCGGAGGGTTTCCCCGAGTCCGGCGGGGCTGGAAGGTTCGGCACCAACTGGTGTACGGTCGGCGGAGCTGAAGGATCTGCTCGGGCGAGCGTCTATCTCAGAAGATCACCGTATGTTAATGGGTACGGTGATTGAAAGGATTTCATCCGCTGAGAGCGGATTGCATGAAGTCGTCAGAAGTTTACTGACAGGGTTTGAGGTACGCAAAAATGATATACCTTCTGACAGTTTTGCATATAGAATGCCCCCTGTATAGATAGTAGCCCCTGAGACTCGGTACGCTGTCAAAGGTGACAGCGTGCCGAAGATCATAATCTGAGTTGTAAGATGTCGCCCTTCCTATATAGGTGGCGGAGCATTCGGTGGCCAGCCGGACTGATGGATTTGCCGAACTGAAGCGGCAACTTGACGTTGCGGATGCGGACATCACGCTGGTCAATAAGCGACTTGAAGAGTCACAAGGTATGTGGCTTCTCCGCGGACACCTGGTAAGGGAGCTTGACGCCCGTGCCTTACAACATGTATGCTTAATGCAGATGGTGCCGCTGCTATGGAGGACCTTCGGGCGGAGCTCGCTCGAGCCAAGGAGCAAGCCAGAAAAAGTAATGCGGCTGCCTTGAAGGCGGCCGAAGAGCTAAAAGCCGAACAGGCTGCTCACTGCCGAAGCAGGGAGGAAATGGATGAGATGTCTGTGAAGTTAAAGAATGCTGCCGACCGCTGCCAGCTTCTTGAAAAAGAAGGTCGAGTGGTGCAAGAGGACCTGAAGAAGGCCACTGCCGAGGCCAAGGATGCTCACTCTGTGATGAGAGCTATGAAGGAGGAGCTACGTCAGGCCGGAGATATCGCGGCTGGAAAGCCCTTTCTACTGCGGAGGAAATTCATGGATCCTAAAATATGCTTAGCTGGACCGGTTGTGGAGTGTGGAGGATGCTTATCTGGACCTGGCGGCAAGTGCCGCGGATGCGGCCGAACACTTCCGAGATCAACAGGATCGTGAAGTGGAAAAGGTTTTTTGGTCGCAGTTCCATAATCCGGAGCACCCACTTCCCTTAACCGATCGCTTGGCCGAATGGGCAGAGCTGAATAGGTTATCCGGACTTGCCATGAAGTCTGTCGTGACTCATTTGTGGCCAAAGAGGCCCGAGCCGAAGAGTTATTTTGGCTTGGTGCAGCAGTTCCTTGGTGCGGTGCCGCATATTAGTGCAACGAAGCGGTCAGCATGCATAGAGGGTGCGCAGATGGCTCTCGCCCATGTCAAGACATACTGGGCAGAGATGAAGGCCACTGACGTTGCATCCTAGGATTCGGACCGAAGCCGAGTACCTGCCGAGCACTACTTTGAGGAAGTCCTTCAGGGTGCTCGTTTAATAGAGACACAGTGCTCGAAGGATATTATGTTCAAATGACATGTATGATTTGTGAAGCAATGTTTCAATAGAATATAAGGGCTTTTTATACTTGTGTGTTCAAGTAGTACAGTACCTCCTGTGCGGCCGTTAATGTATATGTATATAACCTAAAAGAGGCAGTCCTTGGCTTCAGCCCCCACGCACAGAGGTGTTTGCAAAAAAGCGCATTTTCACACTTTATCCAACGTCTTGGTCCTGTGAAGGAGGTGATAGCGTAGCAAACTAGGCAACCGGACTATAATGCTTTATCACTTTCACTTAGCCATAGGAGTTCGATGGTGGGGCTACTATATAGCCCCTAGGGGCACCGTGCTCTCCCGGAGTCGGGGCGCGTATGTGCCTGACCGGGAAACGGTCCTTCATTAATGCGGAGGAATTCTAAACATTTCTGTGGGTCATCGAGTGGTTGACCAGTCTCACGCTATATCATGACAGTCAGTTTTCGGCTTTCTCTACTGAGGTGCTCGCCAGGCCGAACCGGGGCACAATCGCAGTAGTTCTCCTGGTGCCGCGTTAGCCGATAAAACGGAACGTAAGGCAGCAAAACACAGGAGCCGGGCAAACCCAACATTTGACCAAAGACATGATTCGGAGCCGATGCATATAAGGCCTAACTCGAGACGCCGAACACTCCCTAAGGTATTCGGTCTTTATGAAAATGGGCAGAACAATGCCCTAAGCCCCTAGTGTCCAGGTACGCGCAAAAATTTCTAATGTGGCCGATGCCAAAACACCAGCCTCCTCCTCGGTTATAGTAAGAAACCGGGGGATGTGTATCAACAAGAGACAGTAAGAAAGGTTTACGCAGGGTCTTAATCTGAAAAGAATCCTTGCAACGGGTCCCTACTGCACGTCTGCGCATGTGTCTCCGTTGTGCCGTATCCTGGACGGGTGTAGCACGGTGTTCATCTGTAAAAGAGAAGAACTTAGTTGCAAAAAAGGATTGTGCGAAAAATGTATAAATAGAGTATGATTCATAAAATGAATAAAATAGAGCCTTATTGTCTCTTATTGTACATGCGTGCAGCCCCTTGTAAGGGGGTACGCGTCTATTAAGCCCCTTGTTTATTTATGCCGGACTCGCCTAGCCGTGTCCGGGATCTGAATGACCTGTTTAGGTGCTTTGATCAGCAAAGCCGGATTAGTGTGTGGCTGTCAAGGCAGTCTCACTTTCTTCCCTATTCAAGGAACACTCGAAGTTTCCCTTTATAGAGATGATGTCGCGTGGACCGGGCATTTTGAGTGTAAGAGATGCATAATGCGGTATTACGTTAAAGCGGGCGAAAGCTTCGCGTCCCAATAGTGCTTGATAGCTACTTTTAAATGGGGCGATGTGGAAGACTAACTTTTTGCGACCGAAGTTGTCGGATGAGCCGAACATAACTTCTAGTAGTAGAGAGCCCGTACAATGGGCATATGGGCCTGGCATCACTCCTTTAAAGGAAGTGTTGCTATGGCATATTTTGGTTGGGTCTATCCCCATTCCGCGGATTGTATCCTGATATAGCAGGTTTATATCACTACCGCCGTCCATTAGGACCTGTGTAAATTGTAGTCCGTCGATTATAGGATTTAATATCAAAGCAGTCCATCCTGCGTTCCGGATACTTCCGGAGTAATCCTGATGGTCGAACGTGATTGGTTTTGACATCTAGTGTCGGGACTCCGCTGGGGTGGACCGTGCGGCACGTACTTTAATGGACGCTGCTCTATTTTTTCCTGTTGTCACTTGAAGTGAGTTTACTGTTTTGACCTCTTGTGGGAAATTCCTTTGTTTTCCGGTGCTCTGCTTGTGTGGTTCGTCATCGTCCTCACTTGGTGTGTCGATCCCCTGGTGTTCGACATTAAGTCGGCCGGACTGCTTGAAGACCCAACAATCTCTGTGGGTGTGGTTTGCAGGCTTCTCGGAGGTACTGTGGATTTGGCATATCTTGTCCAAGATTTTGTTTAGGTTGGATAGCTCGTCGCTGTTGTCCTTGCGAGGCAGTTATTTGTTGTTCTGCCGAGAGTTTTGAATCCGGCGTTGACTGTTGTGCTCTTTGGACCATTTCCCTTAGTCCGGCGCTGGTCCTTGCTGCGTCGTGGTTTCCCATTTCCATCCCTGACCTCGGATGTACTTGGGTCGCTGGTGCTGCATCTTGCCAGCCAGCTATCCTCTCCCGCGCAAAAGCGGGTCATGAGGCTTGTTAGCGTGGCCATTGTTCTTGGCTTTTCCTGGCCAAGGTGCCTGGCGAGCCATTCGTCTCAGACGTTGTGTTTGAAAGCTGCTAAGGCTTCGGCGTCCAGACAGTTGACTATTTGGTTCTTTTTGGTGAGGAACCTGTTCCAGAATTTGCAGGCTGACTCTCCGGATTGTTGAGTTATGTGACTTAAATCGTCTGCATCCGGAGGGCGGACATAAGTCCCTTGAGAATTTGCCCGAAAAGCATCCTCGAGCTCTTCCCAACTTCCAATGGTATTTTCAGGGAGGCTTTTAAGCCAGTGCCATGCTAGACCTTTGAGCTTGAGGGGTAGGTATTTTATGGCGTGGAGATCGTCTCCTCTAGCCATGTGTATGTGGAGGATGTAATCCTCTATCTAGACTCCTGGGTCTGTTGTTCCGTCGTATGCCTCTATGTTTACGGGTTTAAATCCCGCTGGGAATTCATAATCCAGCACCTCATCGGTGAAACATAGGGGGTGTGCGGCTCCCCTGTATTTGGGTGTGCCGTGATGTTCGGATATTTGGCGTGTTGCATTGCTTAAAAGAGCTTGCTTTCTTGGCCCGTAGATGGACCTAACTGGGCCATCCTTTTGATGTGAATCCTTATGCGGTTCGTGTGCCGGATTGCGTGCGGCGCCGCTTGCCGCTCTCTGCTTGTCATGTGGTCGTCCATCCGACTGGGCGCCTCTTTGTTCTTTGGTTGCGGGGGCTCTAAGGCCTCCTCATCGAATTCGCGCAGTAGTTTGCGCTTCGGGTAGCTCTTTGTTTGGCGACTGTCGCCGTATTTGTCTGCGGTGTTGAGTACTTTGCTCCATCTGATTCTGAGTGCATCTTCCGCTGTTTTGAGCTTCCGCTTCTGCTTTTCAGGCTACGCGCAGTGGTGACGAGCCTTTTGTGGAGGTTCTTCTGCTCAAAAACTTGTCCGGTGTGAGATCATCCGGTCTGTTATCTTTGCCGGGGACGGGTTGCTTATCCAAGTTATCCTGTTCGGATGGTTGCTCGAGGGCATGTTCGTTGTCCACCGGTTCGCCCTGCTCTATGGCTGGGTCTATATGGGTGCTGTCGTTGTCGAGGCAGGACTTTGGGCGGCGCTTACATCGCTGTTTTGACTGTTTTTCGAGGGAATTAACCTTCGCAGCGTCCCGTTGTTCCTCATTATTGCTTCCTTTAGGTGTATCCACCATATATACATCGTGAGTTGAGGTGGCCTTCCAGTGCCCTGTAAGCGCTAGTTCTTGGTCGTCTCTGGCATTGTCGTCCATACCGTCGATGTCTTCAGAGTCGAAGTCTAGCATGTCGGTTAAGTCATCGACAGTGGCTACGAAGTGGGTGGTGGGTGGGCTTTGAATTTCTTCGTCGTCCGCATCCCAACCGTCCTGACTATAATCCGGACAGGGCTCTCCTGATAAAGAGATACACTTTAGCGAAGTCAGGATGTCGCCAAAAGGCGAGTGCTGAAAGATGTCCGCAGCGGTGAACTCCAAGATCGGCGCCCAATCGGATTCGATTGGCAGGGGCGCGGAAGGTTCGGGGTCCGGAGAGGAGTCCGGCACCTTGGAGTCATGAGCTTCACAAGGGACAGGGTCGGTATTCGGCTCTATCGCCATAGAGGTAGCAGCCCCCAATGCGGTGTCGAGCCACCCATCCTCGATCGGCGCAGTCGGCTCCGAGCTAAGGGTCGGAGCGGACTCTTGTGCGGCCTCCAGGGCACTGTCCGGCAGAAGAGCTAGATCATGCCCATCGTGACAGTGCGGCGCGCTCGGCTGTGGCTCGAATCCGTCGAAGATCAAGTCTCCGCGGATGTTAGCCGTATAGTTCAAACTTCCAAATCTGACCTGATGGCCAAGGGCGTAGCTTTCGATCTGCTCCAGATGGCCATGTGAATTGGCCCGCAGTGCAAAGCCGCCGAATACGAAGATTTGTCCGGGGAGAAAAGTCTCACCCTGGACCTTGTTGTTGTGGATGATCGAAGGAGCCATCGGGCCTATAGGTGATGACACAAAGGAACTCTCAATGAAAGCACCAATGTCGGTGTCAAAACCAGCGGATCTCAGGTAGGGGGTCCCGAACTGTGCGTATAGGCGGATGGTAACAGGAGACAAGGGACATGATGTTTTTACCCAGGTTTGAGGCCTCTCGGTGGAGGTAAAACCCTACTCCTGCTTGATTAATATTGATGATATGGGTAGTACAAGAGTAGATCTACCACGAGATCAAAGAGGCTAAACCCTAGAAGCTAGCCTATGGTATGATTGTTGTTCGTCCTACGGACTAAAACCCTCCAGTTTATATAGACATTGGAGAGGGTTAGGGTTACACAGAGTCGGTTACAATGGTAGGAGATCTACATATCCGTATCGCCAAGCTTGCCTTCCACGCCAAGGAAAGTCCCATCCGGACACGGGACGAAGTCTTCAATCTTGTATCTTCATAGTCTAGGAGTCCGGCCAACGGTGATAGTTCGGCTATCCGGACACCCCCTAATCCAGGACTCCCTCAGCAACCCAATGAATAAAATTTATTTTTGTTTTTTTCTTTCTGTTCTTGAGTGTTTGCAAAATTACGCTACTATTATGATGGTGTTTTTTGTGTTTTAATTAGTGTATGTGCCAAGTAAAGCCTTTAGGATTATGTTGGGTCATAGTTGATTTGGTCTTGCTGAAAAACAGAAACTTTTGTGCTAACAAAAACAATTTTCATTTTTAGCAGAAGCGTGATAAAATACCAATTCTTTTTTAATAAGATTAATATACAAATTGCTCACGTGGTTCTAAGTTTTTAGAAATTTTGGAGTTCAGAAGTATTCAAAATATCCAGATTGCTACAGAATGTTCTGTTTTTGACAGATTCTGTTTTCTTTGTGTTGTGTGCTTGTTTTGATGATTCTATGGTTTTCTTTGAAGAGTTTTTGCCATAGAAAAGTTGGAATATAGATATAATGCAAGAATAAAATATGAATGAGTTTCCAAGGGTACTTATAGTAGTGATTCTTTTTCTTATACTAATGGATCTCATGAAGGTTTTGTTGAGTTTTGTGTGATTGAAGTTTTCAAGTTTTGGGTGATATTACGATGGATAAAGGAATAAGGAGTAAGAAGAGCCTAAGCTTGGGGATGCCCATGTCATCCCAAGATATTATCCAAAGATAAGCAAGTAACTAAGCTTCGGGATGCCCGAGTGGCACCCCTCTTTCTTCTAACGACCATCGGTATTTTACTCGGAACTATATTTTTATTCGCCACATACTAGGAGTTTTGCTTGGAGCGTCTTGTATGATATGAGTCTTTGCTTGTTTTGCTTTTTGTTTTAAGTCTTTAATCCTTGCTGGATACACCTATTTGAGAGAGACAAAATTATGCCATGACTTGTTAGAATTGCTTTCTATGCTTCACTTAAATCTTTATGAGCTATCGAATTGCTCTAGTGCTTCACTTATATCTTTTTAGCATGGTGTGCTTTGTTATTTTTGAAGAAATGCTCTCATGATTCACTTAGATTTATTTGAGAGTCAGTAAAACTTTTAAGAAATTCTCTCTTGCTTCACTTAAATTATTTCGAGAGAAAGAAATATTATGCTAATGATCTTCAATTATATTTGTTTGAGCGTATCAAAAGCAACATATAAAATTAGTTTCAAAGTGATAGATATGCAAGAAGGATATAATAAAAACTTTCATGAAGATCATTGGACAAAACAAACTTGATTCCTTGTAATTGTTTTGAGATATGATGATGTGATATGTGAGTCATGTTGATGAGTAATTATGCTTTAGTAAGAATATTGGTGTTAAGGTTTGTGATTCCCTACGCAAGCACGAAAGTCAATAGTTATGCAATGAAATTACATCCTACCTGCGGTGCATTATTCAATGTTAATTATGCTTAATGCTCACTTATGAGATTTTTTTTGTTTCTTGGTTGGTCGCTTCTCAATCTTTTGCTAGCCTTCATTTTGCACTAAGTATGATCACTACTTGCGCATCCAAAATCCTTTAAACCAGATTTGCCACATGAGTCCACCATACCTACCTATATGCGGTATTTTCATGCTGTTCTAAACAAATTTGTATGTGTCATCTCTAATTTTCAAAATAAATTTCTCTTTTGTGTGCTCGTACCGCTCATGAAACGGTAGGGTGTGGCTAATATATTTTCATGCTAGATATGTTATTCTCACAATGAGTGTTTATTCACTTACCATTGCACGAGAGTAAGGGAAAGGTATTAGGGATGCACAATCCCGAAATGTAAAATGAGTTTACTTTATGTTGTCAAATAATAAATTCCTTGGAAAGTGTTGGTATGGAGGGCACCCCCGTGGATACGGTTAGCCATGGAAAGTGAAAGTATGGTTGAAAAAGGAATAAACTTTAATTTCTATTTGGGAACCGCCTATGATATATCTAGCACGGGAAGTATCAGGAACTACTCGATCGTTCTCGTTGACAGGAAAGGCATGCCTCCCAAAATGTTTTTATCTCCATCTTTTTTGGTTTGAGCTCTGGCACCTCTACAAATCCCTACTTCCCTCCGCGAAGGGCCTTTCTTTTACTTTACACAATTTTTATTTTTGTTTGAGTCTCCATCTCCTCTTATAAAGCACCAACTAAGGGGCATTATGATCGTACTTGAGCATTGGGTGTAGCTAATATGCAATTGTGTTTCATAAATGGATCAATGATTGATCATAATGGGCTAGGGATAACTTATTTTAGCGTTGATATTTTGAAGACATGGTTGCTTGTTTATATGCTTGAGTATTTAAGTCTCATGTCAAAGCTAGACTATTGCTTTGAACCATATAAAAGTCCAAATGTCCATGCTACAAAGAAAAGAATATGAGATGAACATGTGAGGCAGCATTCCACATCAAAAATTTTGCTTTTATCATTTACCTACTCGAGGATGAGCGGGAATTAAGCTTGGGGATGTTGATACGTATCCAACGTATTTATAATTTTTGATTGTTCCATGTTGTTATATTATCATTCTTGGATGTTTTACAATCATTTTATAGTCATTTTATATCATTTTTTGGTACTAACCTATTGACATAGTGCCAAGTGCCAGTTGTTGTTTTCTGCATGTTTTTTACATCGCAGGAAACCAATACCAAACGGAGTCCAAACATAGTGAAACTTTCTGTGGATTTTTTAGACCAGAAGACATCCAGTGGTCCAAAGAAGTACCAAAGAGGGAGCCCGAGGCGAGCACAAGACACCAGGGCGCGCTTGGAGGCCTAGGCGCACCCTGGTGGGTTGTGCCCACCTTAGTGGCCTCCCGAACCGCCTCTTTGCTCTATAAATACCCCAATATTCTACAAACCCTAGGGGAGTCGACGAAAATCAATTCCAACCGACGCAAGTTCTAGAACCACCAGATCCAATCTAGACACCATCACGGAGGGGTTCATCATGTCCATTGGTGCCACTCCGATGATGCGTGAGTAGTTCTTTGTAGTCCTACGTGTCCATAGTTAGTAGCTAGATGGCTTCCTCTCTCTCTTTTGATTCTCAATACAATGGTCTCTTGGAGATCCATATGATGTAATTCTTTTTGCGGTGTGTTTGTTGGGATCAGATGAACTTTGGGTTTATGGTCAGATCTATCATTTTATCCATGAAAGTTATTTGAGTCTTCTTTGATCTCTTATATGCACGATTGCTTATAGCCTCGTATTTCTTCTCTGATATTTGTGTTTTGTTTGGCCAACTTGATCTATTTATCTTGCAATGGGAAGATGTGCTTTGTGATGGGTTCGATTTTACGGTGCTTGATCCCAATGATAGAAGGGTAACCAACACATATGTATCGTTGCCATTAAGGATAACAAGATGGGGTCTATTTCTACATAAATAGATCTTGTCTACATCATGTCATTATTCTTATTGCAGTACTCTATTTTTCCATGAACTTAATACACTAGATGCATGCTGGATAGCGGTCGATGTGTGGAGTAATAGTAGTAGATGCAGGCAGAAGTCGATCTACTAATCTTGGACGTGATGCCTATATAATGATCATTGCCTGGATATCGTCATGATTATTTGAAGTTCTATCAATTGCCCAATAGTAATTTGTTCACCCACCGTTTGTTATTTTTCTTGAGGGAACCCACTAGTGAAACCTACGGCCCACAGGTCTCTTCTTTATTATATTTGCCTTTGCTATCTATTTTTATTTGCTTTTATTTTCAGATATATTAAAACAAAAATAAAAATATACCTTGCTGAATTTTATTTGCTTTTATTTGCATCTATCAATCTACTATAATTTTTATCCCATCTACTTGCCAATTTCTAGCGTTGTTGCCCGAAAGGGATTGACAACCCCTTTAATACGTCGGGTTGCGAGTATTTGTTATTTGTGTGCAGGTGCCGTTCACGTAGTGTTTTGTGGTTCTCCTAATGGTTCGATAACTTTGGTCTCATCACTGAGAGAAATACCTACCGTTGTTGTACTGCATCATCCCTTTCTCTTTGGGGAAATACCGACATAGTTCAAGCAAGCATCAGGTTGCGAGGGGGGTCGACGGGGGCCTTATGGAGCGTCGAGGGCCTCTGCATGGTTGCCCCATGGCAGATCGATGCCATGGACACGCCGACGACGCCCACCACGCCATGGTAAACAGGGTAGGAAGGGGGAGACCCCCTGGTAGCTGGGACGGCACTATGCACTAGGCCCAGTGCATGGTGGCCCCTTTTGTTTCTTTTTATTTCATTTCTGTTTTCTTTATCTGCTTCTGTTTTGCATTTAATTTAAATATCAAATGATTTTTGTAAAATATGGGACTTGGCCCATTATTTACATTGCAATATTAGGCACTGCCACAAAAACTTTGGGAGACATTTGAAATAGTTTGAATTTTTCATAAATGGGAAAATCATTTAATAAGCTATTTTGGCACTGATTTAATTGCTAGAGCCCAATTATGCAAACAAGTGATGTCATTTTCCTTAACCATTAATTGTTATGGAATATTTCCTAAATGGTGAACTATTTTCCAACCATGTTTATGAATTTAAATTCTCTACTTTAAATTTGAATTGATTTCATAGGTGGAATTTGAAATGATATTTGAACCCCAAGTGCTCAAACATTGCAAATCAAGCTAAGTTAGCATAATCATGAGGGATTACTGTGGCTTAATACATGGGGGTGTTACAAATCTCCTCCTCTAAAAGAAATTCTTGTCCCGAGAATTAAGAGGCAGAAGGGAAAATATTAGGGGTATTCTTCACGAAGATGATCCTCGCGTTCCCGGGTGGCTTCATCTTCAGTATGATTCGACCGCTGCACTTTAAGGAACTTGTTAACTTTTTGACGGGTTTGACTTTCAGCTTGATCAAGAATGGGGATCAGATGCTCTTTGCAAGAGATATCATCTTGCATTTCGAGCATTTCATGATCCACCTCATGGCGCGGATCCTTGAAGCAACGACGAAGTTGCGATACATGGAATACATCATGGACGTGAGAGAATGGCGGTGGTAACTTCAATTTATAAGCCACATATCCACGTCGAGCAAGAATGTGGAAACGACCAATGTAGCGAGGAGCTAACTTGACCTTCACTCCAAAACACTGATTGCCCCTCATAGGAGTGACATGCAGATAAGCTTGGTCACTAGGTTGATGGGTAGAACCCCAGTGTTTACGGTCATAGTTGCTCTTCTGGCGGGACTGGGCTTCCTTGAGATTTTCCCAGACAATATGGACTTGCTCTTCAGCTTGTTAGATAATATACAAACCGATGAGTGGTCGTTCCCCAGTTTATGACCGATTCAAAGGGGTTTGGCACTTACGTCCATATAATACCTTGAAGGGTGCTAGCTTGATAGTTGTTGTTGTGCGAGAATTCAGCATACAGGAGGGATTGTTCCCACTTCTTCCCAAAGGAGATGACACAAGCACACAACATATCTTCAAGCACTTGGTTAACTTTCTCAACTTGTCCTTGGGACTGGGGGTGATAAGCAGTGCTCCAGGTTATATGAGTTCCCATACCTTCTTGGAAACTATACCAGAACTTTGAGGTAAAAATGCTGCCACGGTCTAAACTGATCTCCTTCAGAATGTCGTGGAGTGTCACAATTCTGGATATATATATATATACAAGTTTGCTAATGGACTAGCAGTGAATGTCTCCTTGAGTGGCAGAAAGTGTGCAACTTTGGAGAATTGGTTGATGACGACAAAAATAGCATCGTGACCCTTTGGTGATCTGGGGAGGCCAGTGATGAAATCTATTTGAACCTTATCCCATTTCCATTCAGAAATAGGAAGCGGTTGTAGAAGTCCAGCAGGTTTCTAATGTTCTGCTTTGACGTGACGACAAATGTCACATTCCTTAATATATCAAGCATAGTCTTGCTTCATCTTAGACCACCAGTATTTCTGACGAATTTCTAGATACATCTTGGTACTTCCCAGATGAATAAAGAGAGGTGTGTCATGTGCTTATTTCATAACTTTCTCTGTCATAAGGTCGAATCGGGGTAGCACAAGGCAATCTCTGAAGAACAAAGCTCCACCTTCATCCAGCGAGAAGTCTTTGGCCTTTTAAGAGGCAAGATCACTCTTAATCTGATCAATTTTAGTGTCTTTCTCTTGTGCGTACTTGATAGCTTTCAGAAGAGTTTGTTCTAGGAAAAGGTTATTAAGAGAACCCTGTGGAACAATGTGAAGGTTCAACTTGCGAAGTTCTTCATGAAGGAGGTGAGGGAGTCCAGGATTAGGGGGTGTCCGGATAGCCGGACTATGACCTTTGGTCGGACTCCTGGACTATGAAGATACAAGATTGAAGACTTCGTCCCGTGTCCGGATGGGACTTTCCTTGGCGTGGAAGGCAAGCTTGCCGATACGGATATGTAGATCTCCTACCATTGTAACCGACTCTGTGTAACCCTAACTGTCGGTGTCAAAACCGGAGGATCTCGGGTAGGGGGTCCCGAACTGTGCGTCTAGGCGGATGGTAACAGGAGACGAGGGACACGATGTTTTTACCCAGGTTCGGGCCCTCTTGATGGAGGTAAAACCCTACGTCCTGCTTGATTAATATTGATGATGTGGGTTACAAGAGTAGATCTACCACGGGATCAAGGAGGCTAAACCCTAGAAGCTAGCCTATGGTATGATTGTTGTTCGTCCTATGGACTAAAGCCATCCGGTTTATATAGACACCGGAGAGGGCTAGGGTTACACAGAGTCGGTTACAAAGGTAGGAGATCTACATATCCATATCACCAAGCTTGCCTTCCACGCCAAGGAAAGTCCCATCCGGACACGGGACGAAGTCTTCAATCTTGTATCTTCATAGTCTTGGAGTCCGGCCGATGATGATAGTCCGGCTATCCGGACACCCCCTAGTCCGGGACTCCCTCAGTAGCCCCCGAACCAGGCTTCAATAATGATGAATCTGGCGCGTATGTTGTCTTCGGCGTTTGCAAGGCGGGTTCTTCTTCATGCTCCATGTGTTTGCCAGATAGTGTCCGGTTGCTTCATACATGCTGCGCTCCTTGGCTTCCGCGTCCAATAATGGTCTTCTTCCACGCGTCGCACGAATGCAAAAAGCCAGGGTATTTTTATGTTTTACCCCCTAGCTGCGCAAATAAGCTGCCTATAAGGGAGGCGAGGATCTAGATCCAAACTACATCATCCTCCTTCCGCAAGCACCCACCGAGGCGCATCTGACACCAAACCCATTCCAACATGGACAGTCGACGCGGCTCCTCTTCTCACGCTCCCAGCCCTAAGCCAGGAGATTGGAGGAGATGCTCAGTCCCGCACAGCGAGTTATTGACGCTTCAAGCAGAGGGATATCTTCCCCCGGCCTTCATGGTTCCGGTTCGAGCCAGACTAGCCACCTACAAAGGTGGGAAGCAGGCGGAGAGCGTCCCCAATCCCTCCAAAGGAGAGCGGGTGTGCTTCGTCTCCTACTTAATAAGGGGACTCGGATTTCCTATACATCCGTTTCTCCGGGGGCTCCTGGAGTTCTACGGACTCCAACTTCATCACCTTACACCTGCCTCCAATTTGCACATCGCGGGCTTCGTAGCTTTGTGTGAGCTGTTCTTGGGCATTGAGCCCCATTTTGCGTTGTGGAAGAGGCTGTTTTGCCTCGTACCCCGCTCTCACGAGGGGTCGATATATCAAGTGGGCGGAGCCGAAATATGGCGCATCGCCGGGACCGGATACCTGTCCGGGACCCTGAAGAAGGCGTCCGAAGATTGGCCTTCAGAATGGTTTTATATGGAGGACGCTCCGCTGCCGGATCCAGTCCGGATCGGCCTTCCGGAGTTCAGCAACGCTCCCCTGAAGAAACGCCTAAGTTGGCGCCCACGGAGCCCTCGACAAGAAGGTGATAGTAGCGTCCATTACTTGATGGGCCGGATACGGCTGCTAGCCCATTCCGGATTAACCATGATCGGAGTCATGGCCACATGCATTATGCGTGGGGTGCAGCCACTCCAATATAGGGGCCACCCCATGTGGGACTTCAACGGAGACGACGACGCCACCCGTCACGGCCGCAAGGGACCTGGCTCGGCCGATGATCTGGTGAAGATGTTGTCCGGCTTGTACAAGGGGGAGAAGGAGGACTTCCTCTGCATGAATCCTCTGAACGGATTTTCCATGAACAACCCTCGGAGCTGGGTAAGCGGTCGCATGCATATCTGAACCGCGCCTTTAAAGGCAATTGTCTTATTGTATGATTTTGACACAGGAACTGCGTCGGGATGTGGAGGGCATAAAAAGCCCAGCCCCACAACCCGAAGACCTAGAAAGGCCCCTCGATCCAGCCTCCGAAGAGGATCCGGACTTAGCGGTGGAACTGATCGACGGGGTGTACCACCAGCTCAGCATAGATAATGCTTTAGTCGCCATTATGGCTGACTACCCCGGTTTGTGTCTGGCTTCCCCGGTGAGTACGACCGAAGTCCTGTAGCCGTTACTTCTTTAATGCTTAGTTCTGACCACCGTGCTCCAATGGTGTTCGGCAGGAAGCGCCTTTACGGCAGGAGGTCGAGCCTGCGGCGACCGGCCAACAAGGGTCAGTCCAGCCCAGCAGGCGGAAGAGGAGTGCGACGCGAACTGAAACGTCGCCTCCACGGTACGGAGCACCGCTATTTTTTAAGGGAAGGATTCCCAGGAGGTATATTAATGCTCATAACCTTTCCAGAAAGAGCACTCGCCGGACAGTGTCCGGAGAGGTTACCAATCAAGCCTCCGCCAGCCATGCTCCAACGCATGGCCCGGAAGGGGAGGCGAATACAAGGCATGAGTCGGATGCTCCTCCGACGGAGGATGCCGACAGGCTGTCCGCCACCCGGTCTGAGGTGGAGAGCGCCATGAATCACAGGCGTCGCCGGACAGTTCTTCGTGACGCGTGTTTCTCCCCGGAGGCGTTAAATGCCTTTGATGCGGGAAACGCGCACCTCCGTGCCGCTCAAGATGGGTTAACCAGAGCCACGGAGCAGTATGTGAAAGACATACGTGTAAGTAATTTTAATAGTTATATATGCCAGTAGCCCCCGAGACTTAAAATGGTTAAAATAACTGATTTAAGGATCAATTTTTATGCAGGTTCTTACGGAGAAGAATACCCATCTGTCCCAGGAGCTCCAAGAGTGCAAGGCCCAACTTGAGGCCGCACTGGCCGCCACAGGGGGATCCACAGAGACTCCTGCTGGTAAGACGTACTTTGAAAAGATAATTAATTAACAAAGTGCGGCGTGAATCTAACAATAATATTGCAGAGGGTGCCGGACTAGATCCGGACAAGCAACAGCTACTGCGCCAGCTAAAGGCTGGCGACAGGGTGCTTATGAAGGTGCAGCAGGAGAGAAACAAGCTCCAAGATGCCCATACCCAGCTAGGAGAAGAGCTGAAAGGTGTGCGGGCCCAGCTGTCTGGCTCCTTGAAGGAGAATCAGCGACTTCGTCGCGACATTTATAGTAAGTGCTTGAGCAAATTCCTTTGAAAAGAAGAATTCGGCGAGGAAGTCATTTGACAGAAATATGTATTTAGGTGTGCTCACAGGTCGCCCTGCGGAGGAAATGCCTGGGTCAACAGGTGACCAACTTCCCGAGTTGGCGCAATTGTTCGAACGTGTTCGGCAGGCGATGAGTGGCGTCATTCAGGCTTTATGGCCATCCGTCTCCCTATCCGAGGGCCTTGGTGAGCTTGCTGAGAAGCTCCAGGGAGCACGGCGACGCCTCCGTTTGTGGAAGATATCGGCCTGCCGTCAGGGCGCCAGGGAGGCCTGGGCCATGGTGAAGATGCGCTACCCGAAGGCTGACCCAAACCACATGGCCGAGGTCGAACCTGCGGGGCCTGATGGGAAGGAGATCCATGTGAGCTTGATGTATGGCCAAGTAGAACTGGCCGTGAAATATTCCCAACAGGACTGTAAATTAGACAGCCTGTTAGATGGGATTGAGGAGGAGTACAATCAGTCGGTTTGACGATTGAATTTGAAATGACATGTAAGATGCCTTCTAGCCGGATTGTAGATCGTTTGTCTTTGCGGACCGTTTCGCTTCAACCTCGGGACCCAACAGTCCGGAGTGTGTCCAAATACCCCTATGGTTATAAAAGAACCGGGGCATGCATGGAGACAAGGCATCGGGGTCATAATTGCTTTATCAGACAAGTGCCCAACTAGTTATGTTATATTACATGGTTAGTAAGAAACATCTTCCAGGGAGAATAGTTCCGTTAAGGGTTCCTTTCCCTGGGAGGCATGCCCTAAGGTGCAATGTCGGACTGCGAAAATAGCAGAAAAAGCATCTGGGGGCTTATAAATAAGTAAGTAATAAATCATCTTTCAAGTCACCGACCGAATATTCTCTTAAGAACGCTAGCTTTCGGCTTCACCCAGTCTGAGGTACACATCCGGCTGACCCGGCAGTAACAATCGCAGAGGTGCTCCCTTTACCTCCTAGCCGAACAATCGGGAACGTAGGGGTAAGCACAGGAGCCAGGCAACCCAGCTTGGCCAAAACTTAAGTCATATCGATGCATATAATGGTGAATAAAAGGTACATGCGGAAGTATGACACATGTATTGGGCGTGAAGCCCATATTAATAAGCTTCTGGTAAAGAAGCCCCCAGGTATAATGAGTGCTAGGAGCACATCAAGTGTGTGCGAACAAAGTGCAAATCAGCCTATAAAAGGTAATGCAAAAAAAGTGGGAAGAAGGAGGGGGACAAGAGACAGTAAAAAATATAAAAAGGTGGACGGGGGAGTGAGACGAACTCTGAGTCCGGTGTTTAGGCGTAGAATCTTTGGAGACAGGCTGCGTTCCATGGGTTCGGCTCGAGTCGGTTTTCAGATGCTTTACGTAGATGGTATGCTCCGCCAGTCAGGACTTGGTCGATGATGAAGGGACCTTCCCACTTGGGCTTAAGTTTGTCCTTTTTCTTGTCCGGCAGGCATAGAACGAGTTCGCCGACATTGTAAGTTTTGGCCCATACTTCTCTGCTTTGATATCTTCGAGCCTGTTGCTGATAGAATGCGGAACGAGCCTTTGCCACATCCCGCTCCTCCTCTAAGGCGTCCAAATTGTCCTGCCGATCCAACTCGGCTTCTCTTTCTTTGTACATGCGCACACGAGGTGAGTCATGAATTATATCGCAAGGCAGAACTGCCTCTGCGCCGTACACCATGAAAAATGGTGTGAATCCAGTAGTTCGGTTTGGCGTGGTCCGCAGCCCCCAGAGTACGGAGTCGAGCTCCTCTACCCAGTGCGTGTTAGATTCCTTGAGGGACCGCACTAGTCTGGGTTTGATGCCGCTCATGATTAGACCATTTGCTCGCTCGACTTGACCGTTAGTTTGGGGGTGATAGACTGAAGCGTAATCGAGCTTGATGCCCATGTTTTTGCACCAGAGTTTAACCTCGTCGGCAGTGAAGTTCATGCCGTTATCAGTGATGATGCTGTGGGGGACGCCAAAACGGTGTACAACCTCGGATAGGAAGTCTATCACCGGTCCGGATTCTGCCGTTTTAACTGGCTTGGCCTCAATCCATTTGGTGAATTTGTCCACCATGACCAATAAGTATTTGTGCTTGTGGGTTCCCCCTTTAAGGGGTCCAACCATGTCAAGCCCCTAGACTGCGAACAGCCAGGTAATGGGTATAGTTTTGAGGGCGGTGGGTGGCATGTGGCTCTGATTAGCAAAGAGCTGGCAACCGACGCATCGTTGGACTAAGTCCTGAGCATCCGCCCGGGCTGTTGGCCAATAAAATCCTGTACGGAAGGCCTTGCCTAGGAGTGCCCGGGCTGCAGCGTGGTGCCCGCCGAGTCTGGCGTGAATTTCAGCCAGGAGATTCCGCCCCTCCTCTTCGGAGATACACCTTTGAAGGACTCCGGTTGTGCTTTTCTTATAAAGTTCTCCCTCATGGACCTTGTAGGCTTTAAATCGCCGAACTATGCAGCGGGCCTCATTTTGGTCTTCGGGAAGTTCCTGCCGAATTAAGTAGGCTAGGAATGGTTCTGTCCACGGGGCAATTACTGCCATTATTTCGTGAGCTGAAGGTGTTATTTCATCGGCTGAGCCGCCGATTGTGTCAGAATGGTCTGAGTTCGGTGATGCAGCTGGCTCCGGATTATGATTTCCGGACTCCTCTTCCCATAACACGGATGGCTTGAAGAGTTGTTCCAGGAAGATGTTTGGAGGGACGGCGTCTCGTTTTGCGCTGATGCGTCCTAACACGTCTGCTACCTGGTTATTATCCCGAGCTACATGGTGGAATTCGAGTCCTTCGAACCGAGCTGACATTTTTAGGACGGCGTTGCGGTAAGCTGCCATTTTTGGATCTTTAGCATCAAAGTCTCCATTTACTTGGGATATTGCGAGGTTTGAATCCCCGCGCACCTCTAGGCGTTGAATGCCCATGGAGATTGCCATCCGGAGGCCATGTAGAAGGGCCTCGTATTCGGCTGCGTTGTTGGAGTCCATGTACATTATTTGAAGTGCGTATTGGATTGTGTCTCCAGTTGGGGACGTCAGGACGACGCTAGCCCCCAAGCCAGCCAACATTTTGGATCCGTCGAAATGCATGATCCAATTGGAGTATGCGGCGTACTCTTTAGGGAGTTCGGCTTCGGTCCATTCGGCGACGAAGTCGGCCAGAACCTGTGATTTTATAGCTCGCCGTGGTTTATAGGTTATGTGAAATGCTAAGAGCTCAATAGCCCATTTTGCAATCCTGCCCGTTGCGTCGCGATTGTTTATACCGGACTAGGGGGTGTCCGGATAGCCGTACTATCATCATCGGTCGGACTCCAAGACTATGAAGATACAAGATTGAAGACTTTGTCCCGTGTCCGGATGGGACTTTCCTTGGCGTGGAAGGCAAGCTTGGCGATACGGATATGTAGATCTCCTACCTTTGTAACCGACTCTGTGTAACCCTAGACCTCTCCGGTGTCTATATAAACCGGATGGCTTTAGTCCATAGGACGAACAACAATCATACCATAGGCTAGCTTCTAGGGTTTAGCCTCCTTGATCTCGTGGTAGATCTACTCTTGTAACCCACATCATCAATATTAATCAAGCAGGACGTAGGGTTTTACCTCCATCAAGAGGGCCCGAACCTGGGTAAAAACATCGTGTCCCTCGTATCCTGTTACCATCCGCCTAGACGCACAGTTCGGGACCCCCTACCCGAGATCCGCCGGTTTTGACACCGACACTAACCCTCTTCGGTGCCTATATAAACCGGAGGGTTTTAGTCCGTAGGACGAACAACAATCATACCATAGGCGAGCTTCTAGGGTTTAGCCTCTCTGATCTCGTGGTAGATCTACTCTTGTACTACCCATATCATCAATATTAATCAAGCAGGAGTAGGGTTTTACCTCCATTGAGAGGGCCCGAACCTAGGTAAAAACATCGTGTCCCTTGTCTCCTGTTACCATCCATCTAGACGCACAGTTCGGGACCCCCTACCCGAGATCCGCCGGTTTTGACACCGACATTGGTGCTTTCATTGAGAGTTCCTCTGTGTCGTCGCCATCAGGAAGGATGCCTCATCCCGTCTTTAAAGACGACACCGTTGCTAAAGGAGCTTTGGCCATCGGCCAAACTCTCCGGCTAGGCGGTTTTCTTATGACCGCCTATTCGGCCACCGCGTTGACGATGACTTCTCGGGTCATCAAAACCAATCTTCACATTAACTCGGAACTCGCCGAGCAGTTAGATCCGATGGAGCTCTCTTCCTTAAACGAGCTCTTGGATCGCATCGCCGCCCTAGGAGTCGCTACAGACTATGATCAGATTGGTCCTAAACCTGATTTGAGAGAGATCAACTCTCCCCAGGTTACCCACCATGTTGTTGTGGTTGAGGAACAATACGGCGACCCTTCCTCTATTTTGAGGACTAGCTATGTCCGGATTCCCGATCCCTCCATGCCGGATTCCCGCGGAGGGGAGGACATCACTCAAGCCCTAAACCTAAAGTCAGGCAGCGGGCTAGATTCATTGGACAACATCCAAGACCCAAGCTTCCAAGTTCGGAAACTTCCTGGCCCCTAAGTCTTAGATCGGACGGGATTCCGAATTTAATTCCACCCGCCCACCCAAACATAAGTGATCTATCCCAAATCAAGCAAGAGCCCGCAGAAACAGTACACCATTATTGGGCCAGATTCCTCCTAATCATCAACAGGATAAAGGATTGCCACGAGGAGGACGCAATTTCATTCTTCTGCAATAATTGCACGGACAAGGGAATCCTCAACGCCCCAAGTCGTCGTGAAATTACACGCTTCACTGACTTGGCGTCCATAGTACGAAAGTACTGTGCGATGGAAAGTGCCTGGAAAACCGAAACTAATTTTTGGGACAATCTGGCCCTGAATACAACCCCAGTCCGAAATAAAAGGGTGCATCATCGCTAGGCACCTGGGTTAAATACCAAAAAGCAAAAACCCTCTATAGGGCATGGAACCGTACTGGAGGGATGGCTCAATGGACCCTGCAAAATTCATAGTACAGAGGGAGCCACTCCAACTCATAGCCTTAGAGCATGTCGGATACTACGGAGGTGGCCAAAAGTGGCGAAGAGCTTCTAACTCCAGAGCACGAGCCCAGGGATACCAGTACGGTATTAACAGTCTTCGAGGCTTTCGCATCAAATAATATGCGGAAACAAACACTCCGCAGCCTTGCTGAAGTCTACCAAGTAGCAACAATAAACCCATGGAGTGACACGGCTATTACCTTTAATACCAGTGACGAACCTAAATTCCGAACAGCCCGAGCACCAGCCGCATTGGTCCTCAGTCCAATAGTGGACGGCTTTCGCCTTACCAAGGTACTCATGGATGGTGGCAGCGGATTGAACCTCATTTACGAGGAAACCCTCCGAAAAATGGAAATAGACTGGAGCCGCATTGAGCGAAGCAACACAACCATTAGCGGAATAATCCCCAGTCGGGAAGCATGTTGTACAGGAAAAATCACACTGGACGTGGTGTTCGGCATGCCGGATAATTACAGGTCCGAGGAGGTCACGTTCCAAGTGGCCCCATTCAGCAGCGGATACCACACTCTATTAGGGCGAGAGGCATTCACAATTTTTCAAGCTATACCCCATTACGGGTACATGAAGCTCAAAATGCCCGGGCCCAACGGAATCATCACTCTTGCTAGTGACCCGGACATAGCACTCCGCACCGAAAACAAGACAGCTGCACTGGCCCTTGAGGCACTATCCGAAGCCCTAGTGGCTGAAGAACTCATTGCGCTGCGCTCCACGGTGAACAGGGACGATGTGATACTCGATAAGTGATCCAAGTCCACCTCCTTCAAACCGGCAGACGAAATAGTCAAATTCCAAGTCCATCCAACGGACCCTACAAAAACGGCCTTCATCGGGGCACAATTAAACCCTGATGTAGACGCCGCACTACGAGAATTCCTACGCGAAAATTGGGACATTTTTGCCTGGCACCCTTCAGACATGCCAGGAATCCCACGCCGGCTGGCCGAGCACAGCCTAAACATCCTAAAAGGATTCAAGCCAGACAAACAAGCTCTTCGGCGTTTCTCCGAACCCAAGAGACAGGCCATGGGAGAGGAGCTAGCCAAACTATTGGAGGCCGGATTCATCAGAGATATAAAACATCCGGACTGGCTAGCAAACCTGGTGATGGTACCAAAGAAGGACAAATCTGGGCGCCTATGCGTCGATTTCAAGGACCTAAATAAGGCTTGCCCAAAGGATCCCTTCCCCCTCCCCCACATCGATCAAATTATCGACGCTACCGCAGGACACGATTCATTGTGATTCCTCGACGCATACTCTGGCTACCACCAAATTAAGATGGCAGAGCCCGACCAAGTTGCAACGGCATTCATCACCCCATACGGCCCATTCTGCTTCAACATAATGCCCTTCGGGCTCAAAAACACCGGCGCAACATATCAGCGCATGATTCAGACATGTCTGGCAAACCAGATCGGCAAAACAGTGGAGGCATACGTAGACGATGTGGTCGTTAAAACCAAGCATGTCGAACTCTAGTAGACGACTTGAGGCTCACATTCGATAATCTCCGAACATATGACATCAAGCTCAACCCGGAAAAATGCATTTTCGGCGTACCAGCCGGAAAGCTCTTGGGCTTCATTGTATCCGGCAGAGGAATTGAAGCAAACCCAGCCAAGATCCGAGCTCTGTCACAATTGGATATCCCAAAGGACCTCAAACAAATACAAAAATTGACTAGATGTGTGGCGGCTCTAAGCCGCTTTATCTCCCGTTTGGGAGAAAAGGCATTACCCCTTTATCACCTCCTCCGACGCACCGAACACTTCGAGTGGACGGATGCCGCCACGGCCGGACTCGAAGAAATAAAAGCCATATTGGCAACAAACCCGGTCCTGGCCGCGCCCAATATGGGCGAACCAATGCTATTATATATCACAGCAACTCATCAAGTTGTAAGCGCGGTACTCGTTCTCGAACGAGAAACGGACGGACACAAGTTCCCCCTTCAAAAACCAGTTTACTACATGTCCACTGTCCTAACTCCATGCAAGTCACGGTACCCGCATTATCAAAAGATCACGTACGCGGTATTTATGGCATCCCGGAAGCTGCGACACTACTTTCAAGAGTGTTCGATAATAGTAGCCTCCGAAGTACCTCTTAATCACATTATAAACAACCGCGACGCGACGGGCCGGATTGCCAAATGGGCCATTGAGCTCCTCCCATTCGACATAACCTATAAGCCACAGCGAGCTATTAAGTCGCAAGTTTTGGCCGACTTCGTCGCCAAATGGACTGAAGCCGAACTCCCTAAAGAGTACGGCGCATATTCCAACTGGATCATGCACTTTGACGGCTCCAAAATGTTGGCTGGTCTGGGGGCTGGCGTCATTCTGACGTCCCCAACCGGAGATACAGTTCAATACGTACTCCAGATAATGTATACAGACTCCAACAATGCAGCCGAATACGAGGCCCTTCTACATGGTCTCCGGATGGCAGTCTCCATGGGCATTCAACGCCTAGAGGTGCGCGGGGATTCGAACCTCACGATATCCCAAATAAATGGAGACTTCGATGCCAAGGATCCGAAAATGGCAGCCTATCGCAATGCCATCCTAAAAATGTCAGCTTGGTTCGAGGGGCTCGAATTTCACCATATAGCCCGGGATAACAACCAGGCAGCAGACGTATTGGCACGCATTGGCGCAAAGCGCGATGCCGTCCCTCCCAACATCTTCCTAGAGAGGTTGTTTAAGCCATCCGTATTATGGGAGGGGGAGTCCGGAAATAACAACCTGGACCCAACCGCACTGCCCGACACCGAACATTCTGACACAATTGGTGGTTCTGCCAACGAAGTAACACCCTCAGCCCACGTAATAATGGCAGTCATCGCCCCGTGGACGGAACCATTCCTAGCCTACCTAACCAGGCAGGAACTTCCCGAGGACCAAAATGAGGCCCGATGCATAGTATGGCGATCTAAAGCCTACAAGGTCCATGAGGGAGAGCTTTATAAGAAAAGCACAACTGGAGTCCTTCAAAGGTGTATCTCCGAAGAGGAAGGGCAGAATCTTCTGGCCGAAATTCATGCCAGACTCGGCGGGCACCACACCGTAGCCCGGGCCCTTGTAGGCAAGGCCTTCCGTATAGGATTCTATTGGCCGACGGCCCGGGCAGACGCTCAGGACTTAGTCCAACAATGCGTCGGTTGTCAGCTCTTCGCTAATCAAAGCCACACGCCACCCACCGCCCTCAAAACTATACCCATCACCTGGCCCTTCGCGGTCTAGGGGCTTGACATGGTTGGACCCCTTAAAGGAGGAACCCACAAGCAAAAATACCTACTGGTCATGGTGGATAAATTCACCAAATGGATAGAGGCCAAACCTGTTAAGACGGTCGAATCCAGACCAGTGATAGACTTCATATCAGGGGTCGTACACCGTTACAGCATCCCCCACAGCATCATCACTGATAACGGCATGAACTACACGGCCGACGAGGTCAAACTCTGGTGCAAAAACATGGGCATCAAGCTCGACTATGCTTCAGTCTATCACCCTCAAACTAACGGTCAAGTCGAGCGAGCAAATGGTCTAATCATGAGAGGCATCAAACCCAGACTAGTGCGGTCCCTCAAGGAATCTAACACGCACTGGGTAGAGGAGCTCGACTCCGTACTCTGGGGGCTGCGGACCACGCCGAATCGCACTACCGGATTCACACCATTCTTTATGGTATACGGCGCAGAGGCAGTTTTGCCCTGCGATATAATTCATGACTCACCTCGCGTGCGCATGTACAAAGAAAGAGAAGCCGAGCTTGATCGGTAGGACAGTTTGGATGCCTTGGAGGAGGAGCGTGACGTGGCAAAAGCCTGTTCCGCATTCTATCAATAGCAGGCTCGAAGATATCATAGCAGAGAAGTACGGGCCAAAACTTACAATGTTGGCGAGTTAGTTCTACGCCTGCCGGACAAGAAAAAGGACAAACTCAAGCCCAAATGGGAAGGTCCCTTCATGATCGACCAAGTCCTTACCGGCAGAGCGTACCGTCTGCGAAATGCATCAGATAACCGACTCGAGCCGAACCCATGGAACGCAGCCCATCTCCGAAGATTCTACGCCTAGCGCTGGATTCTGAGTTCGTCTCCTTCCTCCGTCTATATTTTATACAGTAGTTGTCTTATATTTCTCCCCTTCTCCCCCTTTTTCTCTTACAGCCTTTGAAGGCTCGTTCGCGCTTTGTTCGCACACACTTGACGCGCTATCCGCGCTCATTATACCTGGGGGCTTCTTTAACAGAAGCTTATTTACACGAGCTTCATGCCCAACACATGTGTCACACTTCCGCATGTACCTTTTATTCACCATTATATGCATCGATATGACTTAAGTTTTGGCCAAGCTGGTTGCCTGGCTCCTGTGCTTACCCCTACGTTCTCGATTGTTCGGCTAGGTGGTAAATGGAGCACCTCTGTGATTCTTACTGCCGGGTCAGCCGGATGTGTACCTCAGACTGGGTGAAGCCGAAAGCTAGGGTTCTTAAGGGAATATTCGGTCGGTGAACTATAAGATGATTTCTTACCTATTTATTTATCTGCCCCTAGATGTTTTTCTGTTTTTTTCGCAGTCCAGACATGCACTTTAGGGCATGCCTCCCAGGGAAAGGAACCCCTAACGGAACTATTCTCCCTGGAAGATGTTTCTTACTAACCATGTAATATAACATAACTAGTTGGGCACTTGTCTGATAAAGCACTAATGACCCCTACGCCTGGTCTCCACGCATGCCCCGGTTCTTATATAACCGCGGGGGTATTCGGACACACTCTGGACTATTGGGTCCCGAGGTTGAAGCGAAAAGGTCCGCTATGACAAACGATCTACAATCTGGCTAGAAGGCATTTTACATGTCATCTTAAATTACATAGTCAATTCGACTGATTGTATTCCTCTTCAATGCCATATAATAGGTTGTCTACTTTACAGTCCTGCTGGGAATACTTTGCGGCCAACTCTACTTGGCCGTACACTAAGCTCACAGGGATCTCCTTCCCATCGGGCCCCACAGGTTCGACCTCGGCCATGTGGTTTGGGTCAGCCTTCGTGTACCGCGTCTTCACCATGGCCCAGGCCTCCCTGGCGCCTTGATGGCATGCCGATATCTTCCATAATCAGAAGTGCCGTCGCGCTCCCTGAAGCCTCTCTGCAAGCTCTCCAAGGCCTTCGGGTAGGGAGACAGATGGCCACAAGGCCTGGGCGACGCCTTTCATCACCTGTCGAACTTGTTCGTGCAGTTGCAAGAGCTCGGGAAGAAGGTCACCCGTAGAACCAGGCATTTCCTCTGTAGGACGGCCTGTGAGCATACCTACAGACATACCTCTGTTATTAACCGGCGCATGAGTTGTTGCTTGTCCGGATCTATCCCGGCGCCATCTGCAATATTATTGTCAGACTTATACACACACCGCACTTCACAAATTACTTATCTTTTGAAGCATATATTACCAGAGGGGGTCTCTTTGGCTTCCCCCGCTGCGGCTAGTGCGGCCTCAAGTTGGGCTTTGCACTCCTCCAACTCCTGGGACAGTTGGGTATTCTTTTTTGTAAGATCCTGCACAATAAATGATCCTTAAATCAGTTATTCTAACTATTTCAAGTCTCAGGGGCTACTGGCATATATAACTGTCAAATTTTCTCACCCGTATGTCTTTTACATACTGCTCGGTGGCTCTGGCTAGACCATTTTGAGCGGCACGGAGGTGCGCATCTCCCGAATTGAAGGCATCCAATGCCTCTGGGGAGAAACATGCGTCACAAAGAACTGTCCGGCGACGCCTGTGATTCATGGCACTCTCCACCTCGGAATTGGTGGCAGATAACCTGTCGGCATCCTCTGTCGGAGGAGCATCTGACGCACTCCTCGTGTTCGCCTCCGCTTCTGGACCTGGCTTTGGAGCCTGGCGAGCGGAGGATTGATTGGTAACCTCTTCGGATACAGTCCGGCGAGCGCTCTTCTTCCTGAAAAAGCACGAGCGTTAGTATGCCTCCCGGGAATAAAACCTGGGAGTAAGATGACACGGTGTACCGTTGCACCGGCGTTTCAATCTGGACTGCACTTCTTTTCAGCCTGTTGGGCCTTGCTGTCCCTTGTTGACTAGCAGTCGCAGGCTCGGCCTTCCGCCTCAAGGACTTCCCCTGCGAAACACCATGGTATACGGTGATCAAAAACAAGCACGGATGGGTCATTTTCAAAGTATTGGGACTTCGGTCTCAGTTACCTGCGAGGCTGGAAGTATTCTGGGGTAATCGGCCGTAATGGCGACCAAGGCATTATCGATGCTCAGTTGGTGAAATACCCCATCGATCAGCTCCACCGATATGTCTGGATCCTTTTGGGAGGTCGGATCGAGGAACCATTCCGGATCCTCGGGTTGTGGAGGCGGGCTGTTTATATCCTTTACGGCCCGGCACAGTTCCTGCGCCGAAATCACAAAATGAGATACTTAACTATGGGAGTACGGATCGGATAGGCAAAAATATATGTCCGCTTACCCAGCTTGGAGGATTGTACATAGAAAATCCGTCCTGTGGATTTACATGGAGAAATTCCTCCTCTTCTCCCTTGTACAATGCGGACAGGATCTTCATCAGATCGGCGACCGATCCCGGCCCCTTACGGCCGTGGCGGGTGGCATCATCCTCCCCGTTGAAATCCCACATGGAGTGGCCTCTATATTGGAGCGGCTACACCCCGCGCATGATGCATGTGGCCATGACCCCGATCATGGTCAGTCCGGAATGAGCTAACAACCTAATTCGGCTCATCAAGTAAAGGACGTCCCTGTCATTTTCCTTCTGAGGGCTCCGTGGATGCCAACTTAGGCGTTTCTTCAAAGGAGCGTTATTGAACTCAGGGAGGCCGATCCGAATAGGGTCCGGCAGGGGGACATCTTCTATATAAAACCATTCCAAAGGCCAGTCTTCGGACGCCTTCTTTGGGGTTCCGGATAGATATCCGGTTCCGGCGATGCGCCATAGTTCGGCTCCGCCCACTTGATATATTGACCCCTCTTGAGAACGGGGCACAAGGCAGAACAGACTCTTCCACAACGCAAAATGAGCCTCGATGCCCAAAAACAGCTCGCAAAGGGCCACGAAGCCCGCAATATGCAAGATGGAGGCAGGCGTAAGGTTGTGCAACTGGAGGCCGTAGAACTCCAGGAGCCTCCAGAGAAACGGATGAATTGGAAATCCGAGCCCTCTTATCAAATAAGGTACAAGGCATACGCGCTCTCCTTTGGAGGGACTGGGGACGCTCTCCGCTTGCTTTCCGCCCTTATAGGTGGCGGTCCGGCTCGAACCGGAACCATGAAGGCTGGGGGAAGAAATCTCTTGGTTTGGAGCATCACTAGCTCGTTGTGTGGGACGGAGCATCTCTCCCAATCTCCAGGCTGAGGGCTGGGAAGGCGAGAGGAGGAGCCGCGTCGACTGTCCATGATGGAATGGATTTCTGTCAGATGCGCTCCGATGAATGCTCGCGAAGGGAGGATGGTGTAATTCGAATCTAGATCCTCGTCTCCTTTATAGGCAGCTCATTTGCGCAGCTAGGGGGGTAAATGTAAAAATGCCCTGGCTTTTCGCATTCGTTCGACACGTGGAAGATGGCCATTATTGGGCGTGGAAGCCAAGGAGCGCAATATTTACAGAAGTCGGACGCTATTCAATAGGTGCACAGGATTTGGAGAAGAACCCGCCTTGCAATGCCGAAGACAATCTACGCGCCGGACTCATCTCCATTGAAGCCTGGTTCGGGGGCTACTGAGGGAGTCCAGGATTAGGGGGTGTCCGGATAGCTGGACTATGACCTTTGGTCGGACTCCTGGACTATGAATATACAAGATTGAAGACTTCGTCCCGTGTCCGGATGGGACTTTCCTTGGCGTAGAAGGCAAGCTTGGAGATACGGATATGTAGATCTCCTACCATTGTAACCGACTCTGTGTAACCCTAACCCTCTTCGGTGCCTATATAAACCGGAGGGTTTTAGTCCGTAGGACGAACAACAATCATACCATAGGCTAGCTTCTAGGGTTTAGCCTCTCTAATCTCGTGGTAGATCTACTCTTGTACTATCCATATCATCAATATTAATCAAGCAGGAGTAGGGTTTTACCTCCATCGAGAGGGCCCGAACCTAGGTAAAAACATCGTGTCCCTTGTCTCCTGTTACCATCCGCCTAGACGCACAGTTCGGGACCCCCTACCCGAGATTCGCCGGTTTTGACACCGACAAGAGGGTTGAACCTTCTGAACCATGAAGTTGTTGCAACAAGATTTGCGATTCAATGCATCGGCCATGACATTAGCCTTGGCACGGGTATAAGAAATACCACAGTCATAGTCTGTAATTGCTTCCATCCATCATTGTTGATGGAGATTCAGATCTAGCTGAGTAAACAGATACTTCAAACTTTAATGATCATTGAAGATCTTGCAACGGTTACCGAGACGGTAATGTCGCCACAACTTCACTGCGTAAATAACTGCGGCAATTTTGAGGTCATGAACTGGGTAGTTCTCTTCATGAGGGCGCAACTATCGAGAGGCATAGCAATCACCTTGCGCTCTTGCATTAGGACACAGCCTAATCCTTGGCGAGATGCATCACCATAAATGACGAATTCATTGCAAGAATCTGGAGGAGCAAGCACTAGGGAAGAAGTCAACTTGTCCTTGAGTGCCTGGAAACTTTCCTGACATTTTTCTGTCCAATCGAACTTAACGCCCATGTGAAGCAGATTAGTCAATGGCTTGCCAATCTTGGAGAAGTTCTCGACAAAATGGTGGCAATAGGTGGCGAGTCCGAGGAAACTTCTGACTTGTTTGACATTCTTCGGGGGAGTCCAGTCAAGAATAGCTTGAACTCATTCTTGGTTGACAGCAATACCATAATTGGATATCACATGACCAAGGTAGGTCACTTCAGGTAACCAGAATTCACACTTGGAGTATTTGGCATATAGCTGATGCTCTTGAAGCTTTTCTAGTACAAGATGAAGATGTTTAGCATGTTCTTCTTTATTCTTGGAATACACAAGGATATCATCCCAATAAACCACGACGAACTTGTCAAGGTATTCCATAAAGATATACTTCATCAAATGAGAGAACATAGACAAAGCATTGGTTAAGCCGAGAGACTTGACGGTGTACTCGTATGAACCATAGCGACTAAGGAATGCGGTATTTGGAATATCCTCTTTCATAAACTCGGATCTGGTGGTAACCCAACCTCAAGTCGAGTTTAGAGAAGACTAAGGAACCAGCTGTCGGGGCTCTGGGACTGGGGGTACCCAGGCCCGACTGCTTGCGGCCCAGGGCGCAGCGCGTAGTGCGGGCCTAGTACGACCCATCTTCGAGGCTACATGAGCAAGTCCCTCGCGAGATAAACCCGGGATGCATCAGTATCCTCCAAAGTTATCACTATGCTCATTATACCAAAACCCTCGTTACCAATTCTGTTCTTCTTTCTCGTTATTGTGTTTTGGCATCCCCGCGACGAAGTCACATGTGTCTAGCTAGATGATGATTGATGCCGTCACACAGAGAGTGCCCTACTAATATCTCTGCATCGTCTCCCACTCTCGAGCTATCAGTCACTTGTTAAACTTTCCGATGAACCTGTAAGTTGTTGTTATGATCACCATGTTGCAAGTGATGTTTGAGAAACTACAAAGCCCACCGTACGGTAAGAAGGAACCATGATACTCTCATGGTCTAAGGAGAAATTTCACACATTAACACTTTGTGTTATTATAATTGAATGTAGACGATATTAACTCAATTCGTAACAAACAAGATTGGGTCAGTTCAATATGATCGTTCTTCCAATGTCATAATCTCAGTGTTGTTTTAGGATGATTGTTACACTTAACGATATCCTGAGATCCAGAAAACGTGATCACCAACGACACTTGAGCTAGTCTTAGAGGCGAGACTAGGAACCTTTTACTTTATTGTTTATCATTGCACACGTGCATACGAGTTTTCCACCTAATCGCATATTCCAGGATCATAGTAGTTATAGCATAGAATATAAACTCTTTAATTATGGATACGAAAATATAATAATACAAATACTATTGCATCTAGGGCATATTTCCAACACGCTCATCCTCCAGCAGGCACGCAACAAGGACCACGGTCGCGGCCGTCGAAATGGTTATCTCATCTTCGGAAGTGGCACCCCTGTTCTCGCTAGGGTTTTCTCCTTGGTCGGCCTATGTTGCACCAGCACCCACTCCGGTAAGCTTCGATTTGTTCCTCGTTGTAGACACGTTTTTGGTCAGGGTTCTTTGCGTACTTCAAGTAATGGTTAGGGCAATGTCAGATTTGATTGTTTCGTCTGGATAGGATTTGATTCGACTCGAATCCAGTCTATTTGGGTTGAATCAGAGCAATGCAGATATTTCTAGTGCTTAGATGAGAATGCTACTGCCTTTATAGTCATGCTAGATTGATGCATTTGTTGTTGTTCTTGTCACATTGATACTGCCTAGGGTACTCATGGTAGATTGGTCTGTTCATGCCACATTGATACTCCCTAGAATGTTATTTTATAGTGTGTTCTTATTGTTTTGCCGGTGTTCTTTGCGCATGTTGCTAGATTGGGGTGTGTGTGTGTGTGTGTGTGTGTGCATGACCAGTAGGTGCTACGGATTACATGATCAACGTAGGACAATGCATGTGTGTCGGTACTAAAACCAACAGATCTCGGGTAGGGGGGTCGAGCTATGGATCTCGGGTCGATGGGTAACAAAAGATGAAGGAGACAATGTTTACCCAGGTTCGAGCCCTCTCGAAGAGGTAAAACCCTACGTCATGCTTTGATTATATTGATGATGATGTATTGAGTACATGCTTGATCTACCTCGACATCATATGTTGTGTTCTACCCCTAAGGTGAGTAAATTTGTCCTTCTATGGGCTAAACCCTCCGGTTTATATAGACACTTGGGGTAGCTAGGGTTACATATGGTCGGTTGCCAACTAGGGATAAACACGTCGACATGCAAAGTGGTCCTTGAAGTACACGTCAAGTCTTCGGGCGAGTCCATCCTGGTCACGTCCAGGATCAAGGCTTTCGGAGTCCTTCCTTATGAGATTGGTGGGCTATAAGCTCGGCCCATGGACATCAAGCCAACTGGGTTGGTACCCCTTAGTCCAGGACACCGTCAATGTGCATGCTAGTAGGACAAATCTGAATGCCAAAAATAGTGGTGGGATAAATTTGAGCATGTGCATTTGGCAGTTGCCATGATCTGATGGTAGCACTCATCATTGGCAGTTGAACTTGTGGAGTGCTATGATATGATCATAGCACAACCCAAATGCAACTGCCACTAATCAGCAAAAGTTGCAAATGATTAGTGTAACTGCCAATCATCATCACTATTTTACGTATTATCATCGACTTAATTAACAAGATCATGAAGATGGAGTGGGACACAGCCGACAAAGGAGTGCATGTCGTCATCGGCGCCGAGGAAGTCAAGGAACTCATCCCCACCAACCGTTGGCTGGAGCGGGAGGGTGGCCACCATGAGATTGTTGCTGGGAGCTGGCAGGAGGCTGAGGATCGGCCACGAGGAGGGTGCATGGGAGCCGATCAGGTTTTACGTGCAGATCAAGGACAAGAAGAGCATCTCCATGATGTTCATCCCGCCTGCCTTCAGGTTGGTGATGAAGAAATGGCTGGTTGTCGCCCCTCCTCGTGTCGGCAGTCTCTCTGCCAACAAGTGGTGGGAGTTTTGAGTCCAAGTGCGGATGATCAAGGGGCACATGGTGCTTGGGAGGGGCTGGGAGTACTTACGTCGGCGTCACGGGATCATCCCCGGCAACCTGCTCGTTCTGCAGCTCCCCGGGCTCGACCTGGAGGTGTAGATCTACAACGCCAGCACCTCCAACATCTACAGGGTCTGGTGCTCAAAGCACAGTTTACATCAGTCATGCCCTCTAGGTTCTCTGTGTAGATTGTGTGAAGTCTGAACTAAGTTAGGTCTGAATTTAAGTTTGATCATCTCTTTTGCTGCAAAATTTGTCAATATTTTGCCCCGGGATCAGCACCCTAGGGTCCAGCAGGGGCATGGGATGCCCTGCTATTGAAACTTACACCTACTACTATTATGCATTTGCTAGTTATTGTGTGATGTGTGCTGATGTTCTTGTGTGATGTGTTGTTTGTGGTATGTTGTTCTTGTGTGAAGTGTTGGGTGGTAAGGCCACCACATTTGACAGGGGTGAGCAAAACAGCTCCTTGCACGCAGCCAAACAGCTGTTGCATCTGCTCATCTGTAAAGCACAAACACAGACAATCAAACAGCAAGTCACAATCTGGGCCTTGATGCAATGCAGACGACCAAACTATAATTGATTTTTTTTTTGCCTATATTAGCCCAACCAGGCCTAAACGGATCTAAATACGCAAAATGCTGAAAAACGATGCGGATAACCAACGCGTCATGTGCAAACTGGACGCAGCAGTGGGGTTCTGCTGGAGACCTCAACAATCAATGGGATGGTTGGTCGTATCAGGGATGGAAATTGATTCGCTCCCCTCCTTATCCGGCGATTAATCTGCAGCTTATCTTCTGGCTCCTTTATGATGTACCACTACAATGCTCAAGGTGATCACTGACACGGCAGCTCAGCAACCGAAGATATCTTGGAGCATGGTGCATTGGCTTTCTGTCCATTCTACTTCTGGTTCTAGGCAGCTTTGTCCTTTTGCATATCATGGTGCAACATCGTCAGAACGTGGAGTTGATAATTCATCCGTTCTTTTCTTTTGATCGCTCCAAGAACGGGAGACGTGAAGTAGTACCACCACCAGTTCCGATAGCTTAATATAAGATGTTTTTACAAACTAACATAGCTTACTTACATTGCCGGACGGAGAGAATAGTTCGCAGAGCAAATGAAAAGACAAAAACTCTTCATTTCTTAAGTTCCTTCAAATCGTGCACTGATGTGGCAGCAGATCTGTGAGTGCGACCTATCATCTACAGCTGCAAAGCGATCAGGCGCTGTGCCGGGTCAATCTTGCTGGACAAGTTTTCCTGGGGCGCCATGATCCCGTCAGTATTTGTGGCAGCAGTTGCCCGGTCGGTAGCAGACTAGCAGCACGCACACCAAGGCTCGCATGCAACCATACAGGTCTGAAAATGACTTGGCTTGACTTCCAGAGGTTGAACGGAGTACTTACTCTCGATATGCATATAAAGGTAGGTTCATTTGAATTGCTTTTGATCCTGATTCTTGACACCCATTCAGCAAGATACTTGCAAAGCAAGAAAAGTAGTAGGAATTGCCTCTGATCTCTGGACCACGGGCAGTGTCTCAGTGTAACAGTATCTATCCTTGTGCAGCTGCCACGACATACATCCTCGCATTTCTGGCAAGAAGACGTTTTGGCACCCCTGACCCTGAGCCTGAGGACGTGATGTCAAGTCAATTCTCTTCTGCTTTCTGAAGCTTCAGCCCTCGTCCAAGTGTCAGGTCACGTAGTAAGCAAGATCCAGTGACCCAGTGTCACTGGCCCTGTTCGGATACTCTAACTTGGTTAGAGGTTAGAGTTATTTTCTAACTCTAGACTAACCTTAAACTAACTCTAGCCTTTGGTGGTGTTTGGATGAAAGGGTAAGTTTGAAAATAAATGCACTTTTTTCAATCATTTGACTCTTTTAACCAGGATTTGTTGTGACCGGCTCTTGTGTGGGTGACCGGTGCCGCGGCGGGCGAAGGTTGCGTCGAAGATGGTGCGGATGGATGGGAACGGGATGGAGGCGGACGGGGCGGGCGGACTGATGCGGCGGGATGGAGGCGGACGGGGCCGGCTGGGGCAGGCGGAAGGGACGGTGACGGGCGGACAAACTGGTGCGACGGGATGGAGGCGGACGGGGGCGGGCAGACGGGGGCGGCGGGGGCGGGCAGACGCGGCCGGTGTGGGCGAGCGGACACGACCGGCGATGCATGGCGACAGGGGCCAGCGGGAGGAGGAGAACGAGATGCATCGGAGGGGAGGAGAACGAGAGGCAGCGGGGACGAATGGATAGGATCCGGTGCGGCTGCATGCGACAGAAAACGAATTTTTTTAGGGCCCCACCACAACTAGCTCCAATTAGCACCTCTTTACAGGGATAGTTTTTTTTGTGGATTAGTTTCAATCTAACTCAAACTAGCCCATGTGTTTGGATATTTTAAGAGTTAGTTCAGCCCCAAGTAGCTCAAAGTAGCTCTAGCCCTGGGATCCAAACAGGGCCACTGTCCCCCGCTGCTCTCTACACTACATGCTTTGCCCAGTCGAACTGAGCCATCCTTCTGCACTCTACACTACACACTGCGGTTTAGCTCCTGCCAAGCTGCTTGTGCTTGTGGTACACACTCCACCCATCTCCTGCTGCTCAGTCAATGTCGCTGCTCATTTCATTTTCGCTGGGCCTTTTGCTGCTTCCGGTACACTCCACCCATACCCGTGTTGAGCATAAGTGCAAGATAACACAAGCTGACTGGGGACAAGACAGCCCATGAAGGTGTGGTGCTTTCGCCACCTCAGCACAGTCGAGTTGAGCCAAAGGGAAACTTTGCCAAAAACACTGTCCCCAGTCTGTACTGCTGCTCGAGGGATCCTAAGCGCGGTGCCCATCAGATTCAGAAAGCATAATCGGGACCCCAAAATAACACTTGCAGAAACAAACCCTGAAGGAAGGGAACACCTGAGCAACGTAGCCCCAGCCAAAGCCAATTACATAGAGGGAGAGCACATGGGTGGATTTGTACTGGGTTCTCATTATCATCATGTCGGGGCCAACAACCCCTCTCAATCCGGACATGTACAACCTTTCAGCAACTCCAGGAGGGGTGTGGATGGGGGCTACCAAGCAACGACCGCACTCTTCACTTATTTGGACTGACTGGATCTAGCCTATAGCTTGGGATCGAATCTACACAGATGGAACAATTGCCAATCTCCCCAAAATTATAAGAAAAATAATCTACAAAAATAGTAGCAGCCAGCTCCATCATTGGCGATGACGTATTATGATGCTTCGTGATAACACGGTGAGTGAATGAATGAATGCTGAGAGGCTCGGCATTCATTCCATGGCTATGGCTTGTCGTCGACCTGCACCTGCAGCTCGCTGCTGTCGGTTTTGCGCCGGCCCATCTTGCCGATGGACGAGGCGATGCTGCCCATGAGGCTGCTGCTGCCCCCGTCGCCGCTGCCGAGGTTCAGGGACCGGCGAGATCGCCGGTGCCGCGGAGACTCCAGCCTGCCTTCTCCTTCCTCGTCGTCGTCGTCGTCGCCAGCCTTGGCCCTGGTGGCCACCGCCAGCCGGGTGATGCCGCCGCGGCAGAAGGGGCAGGTGGGCAGCGGCTGGCTCTGCGTGGCCGGGTTGGGCTTGGCGTGGCAGCAGAGCGCCAGCGTGCACGCCGCGCACATCTGGTGCCCGCACTCCCGGACCTCGATCGTGCACTCCTGGTCGAAGCAGATGCTGCACACCTCGGCGCCCTGCACGACCTCAGAGTTAGTATCGGTCCGAACAAGATCCGCACCGTCGGACGCGCCGGCTCCGAGGGAGATGTCGATGCAAAGGCGGGATCGTGCATGTGGAGGCGTACTGCAATCGCGTTTGAATAATGTTTCGTGCATATGGATTGCTCAGACGTGCGGCAATTCGTGCAAGCAGGTGCGTGCATACGCTGCCACTGCCACGGTTTGACACCTAACTTGTCATTACCAATAAGAAGGATTAAACTAGTACTGGTACGTAGTACGCCTGCACCCAATTAGTTAGCCATTCGTCCCTCGGATCAACATAAATATTATACTCCCGGTGTGGTACATTTCTGGGGCAAGTGGCTCCATGTTGAGACCTGACGGCACGTTAGCTACTCCTACAAGCAATGCAATGATGAGCTCTGGGATAATGCTAGCCTTGAAAACCAATCTTGATTGAGAGCGATCAAAATACCTACTTGCTGGTAAGTAAGTTCCCACTGTTATATTGTCCGTGCCAAGGAAAGAAACAATGGCAGCTCGGTACGGCGAAGCTCCCACTGTTATATTGAACTATTTCGTGCGTGTGAGGTCAGCAATGGAATAGCAGTAGTAACTTGCAAGGCAAGACCGGGCAGTACGGTAGAACAGTACCTCGGAGACGGTGGCACCGTCATCTGAATGCGACGGCGATGGCAATGAATTCTTGGCCCCTTTGAGGATCCTCTTCTCCCTCTCCCGATTGGCCTCCATCAGGGCTGCCTCCAGGAGAGCCTTGGCGTCAGGCTCCAGCTCGCTGATGAACTTGAGAGGCGAAGGCCATACTAGGGGCTCTGCCGATGAGGGGTTCAGCAGCGCCGCGCACGCCGCATGCCCTCGCTTCAGCGCCACCTCATATGGAATTCTCCTGTAGAAACCAATCCACATCAGTAGATTAGACTAACCAGCACAATGGCTTCAGATCATTTGCTGAAGAATTGGTATTGTGGTGTTGGAATTCAGTAGTGTTTTTGCAAGAAAATGACAACGCACCCAACGGAGTCGCGCTGGAGGCGGTCGGCGCCCCAGGAGAGCAGCTGGCGGACGCAGTCCAGGCTCCCGCCGCGCGCGGCCAAATGCAGCGGCGTGCTCCCGGGGAATCTGCAGGAACGCGAGCACTCGCGTCAATGTCGCAGCTTTTGCCTTCCTAAAGGTACTGAGAGTGAGAAGGGCGGTCTTTGACTTGGGGAGAAGTTTTACCCGAAGGCGCCGCTGGAGGCGGACACGATGGCGCCGTTCTCCAGCAGGACGTGGACGCAGCGGCGCCAGCCCTGCCTCGCCGCGAGGTGCAGCGGCGTCGCTCCGGTGTCATCCCGCACATTGACGAACCGCGCGTATCCCCTGCACCTCCAAAACCATAGCTGATGACTCATTAGCAAAGGCTAGCGCGCGGCTGCCGCAGCGCGTTGCGGCGAAAAATGGCGGCTCTGAGAAGAAGGGCCAACCAGGATTGCGACACCGGCGCGGTCCGGGCCGCCGTCAGGATGGCCCGGAGGCAGTCTGAGTGGCCGTAGTACGCCGCGTAGTGCAGGCACGTCCGCCCGTGCGACGAATCGAACATCAGGATCTGTACACCCAGACGGAAAACACCATTAGGTTCAGGAGAAGCTCCAAGAACAGCCCCAATCGCCAAAGCTCTGTCCGAGTCTCACATTGGCGCCGGCGTCGAGCAACCGTCGCACGCACTCTGTCCTCCCGTGCATCGCCGCGAGCATCAGCGCCGTCTGCGGCAAAGTCCCACGATGTGAGGACAAGCGTTCCACTGAGGGGGCGACAGGGAAGAGAAGAGGGGAAGCGTGACGAACCTGCTTGTGGCGGTTCACGACGTCCGGCTCCACACAAAGATCCAATGCCATGGAAACCACCTAAGCAAACAAAGGAATCAGCACACCGGAGATACACAGGGGTGGCAAGAAGCTGAACGGGGAGGAGCACACGGCAGCAAAGGGAACCGTACTTGGAGGTGGCCGTGGGCGGCGGCGATGTGAAGCGCGGAGAGGCGGTCGAAGAGCGTGGTGCGGCGGAGGAGGGAGGGGCGGGAGCTGACGGCGGCGGCGAGGCGGGCGAGGTCGCCGGACTGTGCCGCGCCGAAGAAGTCCACCTCCTCGCTGGGGCGGCCGCAGCTGGCTCCGTGCCCCATCGCCCGTTACGCCTCTCGGCGGACGCCCCGCGAGCCGGCCGCGGTGGCCGGCGGGGGGAATAATGGGGGGAAGGAGAGTGAGTACGAGCGTGGGCTGAGGAGTGGGCGCGGTGAAGGAGAGCTTAATAGTGCGTGCGCTTTCTTGTGGTTTAAAAAAACCTTTTCTTCTCTTATTGAGAGTGAAAGATTTTTTTTGATAAACTGCTCCTTTCGCATGCTAGGATATTTCACCAGAAATACAAACACACTGTCACCGCCACTCAGATAGGGCCTTGTTTGATCTATAGGGATTTTGTAAGAACGAAAGATAGTAATCTTATTTTATAAACCAAATGATATAGGGTAGTGATCTGCGCCGGTGCGCCGGCCCAACTGTTGGGCCGGTCCAGCCCCAGCCGCCCGATGCATCGAGATTCAACCGTCCGATCCTGAGTGCGTTGACTTTTTCATCTTCTTCTTCCTCCCCGCGTGTAGCGCGAGCGCTGCCCCCTTCTGCATGGACGTCCTCCCAGCCGGCGGCGACCATCCCCTCATCTAGGCCCCCTCCCCTTCTGCCATCCCGTGCTGCTGGATGTCGTGGTCGCTGCCGGTCGCTGCCATCGTCTCTCATGTTTCTCGTTAGATCCATGTATGCAGCAAGCTTTCACCCATGGGTTGCAGCTCCTCATAGCGACGGTCGCAACTCCGGGGGAGGCGGCCACAGCTTCTAGTGGCGACGGTCACCGGTCGGAGCACCTCCGACGATGCCCTCACAGAAAAAAGTACTCTCCCTCGAGGTGCTGGCAGTAGCAAAAAATCGGCCGCTTGTAGCAAAAAAGTGTATCAGTTCCAACAAAAAAAGCTCGTCACTGCCGCTCGTCGTCGCCGTTGTAGCAAAATTGTTTACCGGATGTAGCTTCCTTGGTTGCAAGTTACAGCAAACAATTGATGTGGTTGTAGCAAAAATAAAAATAAATGTCGGCCCGCCACTGCGTATGGTGGTAACAAACCTTGTTGCCGGTTGTAGCAAAAATCTTCATGGTTTGCAGCAAAAAAAATGTTAACGCCCATCGTCGAGGTTGCATCATCTTCACGAACCTGTGTAGCAGAAAAATATCGTCGCCGGTAGTAGCAAATGAAGGTGCCAGTAGTAGAAAAACTAAACACTGGTTCCACCAAATGAAAAATAGCGACAAATCTAGTATTTTGTTCCAGCAAAAATAATTATCGGTTGTAACATCCCTCGCCGTAGGATGTAGCATCTCCCACGGCCGGTTGCAGCACTCCATAACAGAAAAAGGAAGCTCTGTATGGGCACATCCATGGTGACTGTTGCGTCATCATGAGCATCAACCTCACAACAGTGTGTGCGCAGGCAGTAAAAAATAAAGGGGGAAGCGGAGGCAGCAAAAACGCCGTCTCCGTTTGGTTGCAACTCGCCGTCAGAGGTAGACGTCCCCGTCGTCGACACTTTATCGCACGCGAGCACGTCTGAGGGAGTCCTGGATTATGGGGTCCTCGGGGAGCCGGTCTATGTGACATGGGCCGGACTGATGGGCCACGGAGATACAAGAATAGAAGGCCTCCTCCCGTGTCCAGATGGGACTCTCCTTTACGTGGATGGCAAGCTTGGCGTCCAGGATGTATAAGTTTCCTTTATTTGTAAACTGACTTGGGACACCCCAAGTCCCCTCCGGTGTCTATATAAACCGGAGGGTTTAATCCATAGGGACGATCATAATCATACAACTAGGGTTTAGTGTAACGCCCCGGATTCGATGCGCCAAGTGTCTGCCAGTTATTCGTCGTTGTTGCCATGTAATTTGCTTGCGTGTTGCATTTTATCATGTCATCATTTGCATTTCATTTTGCATACGTGTTCGTCTTACGCATCCGAGCATTTTCCCCATTGTCCGTTTTGCAATCCGGCACTCCTATGTCCTCCGGCGCCCCCTTTTGCCTCTTTTCATGTGCGGGTGTTAAACGTTCTCGAAATGAAACGAGGTTCCCCAAGCGGCCTTGGTATAGCACCGGTAGACCGCCTGTCAAGTTTCGTGCCATTTGGAGGTCATTTGATACTCCAACGGTTGACCGGGTAACCGTAAAAGGCCTCGTGTGTGTTGCAACCCAGCACCCCTCCAAAGTGGCCCAAAACCCATCCCTATCCTGTCCATGCTCTCCGTCGCTCGATCACGATCGTGTGGGCGAAAACCGTGCCTCATTTGGAGTCTCCTAACTCCCTCTACCTATAAATATGCCCTCCCGGTCCAAATTCGCGGTCTAATCCTACCCTAACCCTAGCCCCGCTCCCCTCGCGTCGCCGAACATGTCCGCTCCCCCGCCGGACATGTCCGCGTCTCCGCCCGCGACCAACCGGCGTCCACCACATGTCCCTGCGGCCCTCCTCTCTCCACCGCGCGCCGCCGCGGGCCTGCCGAGCCCGAGGCCGGCCCGTCCCGCCGCCGCCACGACCCGCGGGCGCGCCGCCACCGCCGCGCCCTGCGGCCGCCCGCCTCCGCCGCCGCCGCGGCGCCCCGCTTCGCCGGATCCCGCCGCTGTCCGCTGCCATGTACCATCGCCGGCCACCTGTGCCGCCGTCACGCGCCCTCGCGCGCTCGCCGCCCCGCCGGCGCCTTGCCCGTTCGGACCCGCCGCCGACGCGCGCGACCCCGCCGCCGCCGGGCGCCCCGCCCCGAGCTCGCCGTCCCGGCGCCGCCCCGTCTGCCTCCGCGCCCAGCCCGCTCCTCCGCCGTCCTCCAACGTCCGCGCCGCCCCGCCGCCGGCCGCCCCCGCCGCCCCGCCGCCGGTTCCCCGCGCCTCCCGCGCCTCTCCGCCTCCGCACCGCCCGCTGCCGTCTTGCAGGAGTCGGAGCTCACCGGAGCTCCACTCCGGCCGGATCTACCCCGGGTGGATGAGATCCACCGGGAGTCGAACCAAATGCGCCCGCGCCCCCGTCCCGGATCCCGCCATCCCGCGTTTACTTTTCGCGGAGGTATAATTTTGCCTGTCCCTGAGATTTTCAGCATTCTAGTTCCCTGTTCTACATGTCATAACTCTTTGCGTACTGCTCCATTTTGCGTGCATAATATGTCAAAATGTTCATTGAGAGATGATCTACATTTCATTCCATTGCACCATGTTCATTTGAGCTCATCTTGATGCCTGAATCATCGTTGCAAGAGTGCTATATGATGTTAATCTGCTGAAACTGTTATAACTTGGTGATTTGTCATTTTTGTTGCATTTGATGTATGCATCCTATGAGCTTGGTGTCTACATGTGTTTTGATCTATGTCATGCCATATTTACAGGGGTGCTATCCATATATTTGTGTGAGTTGTGTGGTGAGTGCATCAAGCTTGTTAAGTAGAATACTTGCTGTTGCTGTTTTGCTAGTCTGATTCTGTAATATCATGATGCTATGTAAACCTGCTGCTACAAGTCATTATATGCATAATCTGGAGATGTTCAATAAGGATGATTTATTTTGCATGTCATGATCTTTCCATCCATGCCCTTGGTTGCATTTATAGCCTGCTGTAGCTTGTTGTAATCTTGCTCTCAAGTTGCTAAATAATGTTGCTGTCAGCCTGTTAACATTTTCAGTTTTGCCATGAGTTTTGCTAGTGCTCCATGTACCCTATGAACTTGATCTTGCCAAGGTTGGCTTCATAAACAATGTCTTCTTGCTGCTGGTTGCCTTTTGATGCCATGTATTGCTCTGTGATGAGTGGTTCAAGCTCACCAACATGCCTACTTATTGTTGTTCCTGCCATGTATGAATCTGTCATATCTTTTGCCATGTTTACATGGGTGCCATCATATTTTATATGCCCTTTTGGCTCATGGTCAGTAAGGGACTTTTGTTCTATGCATTTAGTATATTCATTTCATGCTTTTGTTTGCCATAATAAGTTCCTGTAACATGTTGTTTGATAGCTCTAAACATTGCAACCTGATGTTATTTCCTGATAAGTCTGAAACTGTTATTATTTGCAATCTTGCCATGTCCTTTTGAGCATGTTTTAGTGATTTCTGGAGATAGCTCAGTGTTCATGTTTTTTTTATGCTTTACCTGTACTTCATGCCCATGTCTTTTGTTATTATGTTGAGATGCTGTAGCTTGTCGTTTTGATGCTTGCAAAATGCCTAGTTGCTGTTTTGGACAGGTTGTCGCTATAACTTGTATAGAGTGTATGTGTTGAACCGTTGCTCCGTTTTGAGTGTGCTCTATATGAAACTTGCTTGATTTTGCATATAGTTTTATATTATCATGTTGCATCCTTGTTTTGGTGTGTTTTCTTGATGTTTGTTTGCATTTTTCATCAATGCCATGTTTAACTTGATTTGCTCATATCTTCAAGACATTTCAAGACATCGGGTCTACTCGCGAGCCCCAGGACATTTCAAGACATCGGGTCTACTCGCGACTACCTCACGCGATGGGGCGAGCTCTAGAACTCATGCAAGGGCGTGCACGAGATGCAGGCCATCGAGTACTTTACTGCCGGGTGCAGAGAAGGCACCCTCCTCAAGCACAAACTCCTCTGCGACGAGCCGGAGACCCTCGATGAGCTGCTGATCACATCAGACAAGTACGCCACGGCCGACTCCTCCATGAAGGCGGAGATTCGGGTCAGCACAACTGGCAAAGTTGCCCCTCGGGCTCCAAGGACTCCGGCTGGAGACACCAGTCGGCGGCAACAGCAGAATGACCAGAAGCGCAAAGCCCCGCAGCCGACTTCCAGCAGTCGGCAAGTGGCAACGGCAGAGGACCAGCAGCTGGAAGGACCGCCTCCGACGAAGCGGCAGAAGGGCGGCAAGTCCAACTGGCTGCCGGCTTTCTCCTACGAGCAGATTCTAGATGGTCCCTGCAAGTTTCACAGCGGCGCGAAGCCGTCAAACCACACCACCAAGAAATGCCACTGGCTGACCAGAATCGCCAAGGGGGACGACGTGCTCCCTCCCGCTCCTGCTGGGCCGCCTCCTCCACCGCCGCCCCAGCAGCCGGCCGTCAGGCCAGTCGGCGCGATACACGACGAGTTCCCAGATGAGCATGGAGCCTATGTGGTGTTCACCAGTGTAGCGGATGACCGGCGCAGTAGGCGCCAACAGCAGCAAGAAGTGAATGCGGTTGCATCAAGCACTCCAGAGTTCATGCATTGGTCTGAGAGGCCTATCAGTTGGAGCAGAGCTGATCACCCAGAAGTGATGCCGAGTCCAGGCTCCTACGCCTTGGTCTTAGGCGCCACACTCACCACAAATAGGCGGGCCGCTCGCTTCTCGCGAGTATTGATAGACGGAGGCAGCAGTATCAACATCCTGTACAAGGATACAATGGAGAAACTGGGAATCAAGCGAAGACAGCTTCAGAGCAGCCAGACCGTGTTCCACGGAATCGTTCCTGGCCTTTCCTGCTCGCCAATCGGCAAGATCCTGATAGATGTCCTCTTCGGAGACAAGGATCATTTCCGACGCGAGCCAGTTTTATTTGAGGTGGTGGACCTTGAGAGCCCATATCATGCACTGCTTGGCCGACCCGCCTTGGCCAAGTTCATGGCGGTCCCCCACTACGCCTACCTCAAGATGAAGATGCCGAGTTCCAAGGGAATCCTAACCATGTCCAGCAACTACAGGAAGTCGTCCGCTTGCGCGGCCGAAAGCAGTCGGCTGGCCGAGTCCTTGGTGATCGCAGCTGAGAAACGGCTCCTTGATCGGGTCGTGGCGATGGCCGGCAAGCAGCCCGAGTTATCGCCCGACCCCAAGGAGTCAGAAGCAGAAGGATCATTCAAGCCGGCCAGAGAAACAAAGAAGATACCGTTGGACCCGGAGCACCCGGAGAGGTACACTGTCATGGGCACAAGCCTTGACAGCAAATAGGAAGGCGAGCTCGTCGATTTCCTCCATGAGAATCGCGACATCTTCGCATGGTCCCCCAAGGACATGCCTGGTGTCCCGACGGAATTCGCTGAGCACAAATTACACGTCCGATCTGATATGAAGCCCGTCAGGCAGCTCTTGCGCTGCCTGTCAGAAGAAAAAAGAAGAGTTGTTGGAGAAGAAATAGCCCGGCTCCTTGCAGCCGGCTTCATCATGGAAGTATTTTTTTCCAGACTGGCTGGCAAACCCAGTACTAGTGCTGAAGAAGAACAAGCAGTGGCGGATGTGCATTGATTACACGAGCCTCAACAAAGCCTGCCCCAAGGACCCATTTGCTCTGCCAAGAATTGATCAGGTGATAGACTCCACAGCCGGATGTGAGCTCTTGAGTTTCCTAGATGCATATTCAGGATATCATCAGATCAAGCTGAACCCGGCTGACAGACTGAAGACCGCATTCATCACGCCGTTTGGAGCCTTCTGCTACCTGACCATGACGTTCGGCTTAAGAAACGCCTGCGCCACCTTTCAGCGTTGCATGCAGAAGTGCCTCCTGAAGCAACTCGGCAGAAATGCCCACGTCTATGTGGATGACGTGGTGGTGAAGACAGAGAAGCGTGGAACCTTGCTGGAGGACCTCAAGGAGACATTTGAGAATCTGCACCGATTCCAGATCAAGCTCAACCCGGAGAAGTGCGTTTTCGGAGTACCAGCCGGCCAGCTCCTCGGTTTCCTGGTCTCCGAACACGGCATAGAGTGCAATCCTGTAAAGATCAAGGCCATCGAAAGGATGGAGGCACCCAAACGACTGTTAGATGTGCAAAAGTTCACCGGCTGTTTGGCATCCATCAGCCGATTCATCAGTCGACTGGGCGAGAAGGCTCTCCCCTTGTATCAGCTCATGAAGAAGATGACCTTCTTTGAGTGGACTCCCAAGGCGGACGAGGCTTTTCTCCAACTAATGAAGATGTTGACTACTCCCCCTGTGCTGGCGGCTCCGACTCCCAAAGAGCCCATGCTCCTATACATTGCCGCCACCAGCCGAGTAGTCAGCACGGTCATTGTAGTCGAGCGCAAGGAGGAAGGCAAGGCGCTACCCGTCCAAAGACCGGTATATTACTTGAGCGAGGTGCTGTTGACCTCCAAGCAGAACTACCCCCATTACCAGAAGATGTGCTACGACGTGCATTTTGCTGCCAAGAAATTGAAGCCTTACTTCCAGGAGCATCCAATCACCGTGGTCTGCACAGCTCCACTGGCCGAGATCATCGGAAGCCGAGATGCTTCTGGCCGGGTGGCCAAATGGGCCATCGACCTGGCTCCCTACACCATCTACTACGAGCCCCGCACTTCCATCAAGTCTGGGCCGAGACCCAATATCTGCCGCCAGCGCCCGACTCCACCCATTGGCGGATGCACTTCGACGGCTCCAAAATGCACACCGGCTTGGGAGTCGGCGTCGTCCTCACCTCCCCCAAGGGCGACAAACTCAGATATGCGCTGCAGATCCACTTCGCCGCCTCCAACAATGTGGCCGAGTATGAGGTGCTCATCCACGGGCTCCGGCTTGCCAAAGAACTCGGCATTCGCCAGATCCTGTGTTATGGCGACACTGACTTGGTGGTCCAGCAATCATCTGGTGATTGGGACGCCAAGGACGCAAATATGGCGAGCTACCGTTTCCTCGTCCAGCAACTCAGCGGATACTTCGAGGGGTGCGAGTTCCTCCACGTGCCAAGGAACGACAATGACCAAGCAGACGCCTTGGCATGGATCGGCTCCACCCGCCAGGCAATACCATCTGGTATCGCCCTCTGGCGCCTCCTCAAGCCTTCTATGAAGCCGTCACCCGAATCAGACTCAATCTATGTGCCGGCTCCGCCTGAGGAGGACGGATCCGACTCCAAGAAACATACAGTCGAAGCCGGCCCGGGGACTTCAGAACCCGGCATGGGGACTGCAGTAGCAAGAGCGAAGACTCCAGAGCTCGGCCCGGGGACTGCTCCAGTCGGCCCCGGGACTGTGTCAAATCAGCAAGCGGCTGCGGACTCCAACCCGCCGCCTCCCATCCCGGCTGCCCTTATCCAAATCGCGCTAGTGGTAGTTGAAGAAATAGCAGCACCTTCATCGGCCCAGCCCATCCTCAGATTCTTAGTAAACAGAGAGCTACCAACTGATGAAATCTTGGCTCGGCAAGTGCAACGCCGAGCAGCAGCATACACCATAGTCAACAGAGAGTTGGTCAGGCGTAGCGTTACCAGCGTCTTCCAACACTGCATCAAAGCAGAACAAGGTCAGGCAATCCTCAGAGACATCCACGAAGGCGAGTGCGGTCACCACGCGGCCTCAAGGGCACTCGTCGCCAAAGCCTTCCGGCACGGTTTTTTCTGGCCAACCGCTCTGGAAGAGGCCAAGGAGTTAGTCCAAAAGTGCAAGGGGTGCCAGATTTTTCGTTCCAAGCCACTTCAGCCGGCTTCCGCACTCAAGACTATCCCCATCGCCTGGCCCTTTGCAGTCTGGGGCCTGGACATGGTGGGACCATTCAAGACGGCACGAGGTGGCTTGACTCACCTACTTGTCGCAGTGGACAAGTTCACCAAGTGGGTGGAGGTGAAACCCATCAAGAAATTGAATGGTCCGACTGCAGTGACCTTCATCGCTGACATCACAACTCGGTACGGCATCCCACACAGCATCATCACCGATAACGGCACGAATTTTGCCAAAGGCGCCTTGGCCCGTTTTTGCGCGATACAGGGCATCCGACTGGACTTAGCGTCCGTTGCCCATCCACAGTCAAACGGCCAGGTGGAGCGAGCAAACGGCCTCATCTTATCCGGCATCAAGCCTCGACTCGTCGTATCGCTGGAGCGATCTGCCGGTTGTTGGCTTGAGGAGCTGCCAGCCATCCTCTGGAGTCTGCGCACGACTCCAAACAAGTCAACCGGCTTCACACCATTCTTCCTCGTCTATGGCGCCGAAGCCGTCATCCCAACGGACATAGAGTTCGACTCCCCGCGAGTCACCATGTATACCGAGGAAGAAGCAGAAGAAGCACGTCAAGACGGTGTCGATCTGCTGGAAGAGGGCCGGCTGTTGGCACTCAGCCGGTCCAGCATCTACCAGCAGAGTCTGCATCGATACTACAACAGGAAGGTCAGGCCAAGATCTTTTCAAGAAGGCGACCTTGTGCTCCGGCTGATCCAGCGAACAGCCAGCCAGCACAAGCTGTCGGCACCTTGGGAAGGCCCCTTCATCATCAGCAAGGTTCTAGGGAACGATGCCTACTATTTGATCGACGCCCAGAAGCCCCAAGCGTGCAACAGGGACAATTCCGGCAAAGAGACAGAGCGCCCGTGGAATGCAAATCTTCTTCGAAGATTTTACAGTTGATGCAGTATGTATCACACTACCCCTTTGTATTAAAGTACTAAGACTTTGGGCCCCCCGAGACGAGCTCGGGGACTGCCCTTTTTGTTATCTGTACGATAAGAATTATGCCTCCAAGTACATTACTTTCATTACAAGCCGCTTGGCACCGGGCCTGACTAGTCGGTCCGGGGACTCGCCGCCTTGCGCTATGAGAAGCTTCCCGCAGTCAGACAAGTAGTGTGCGGTGCCCAATCCGCCTCCTGGCAAAGCCGCAGCTCGCAGAGCGACTGTGAGGCAGGCAGGAGTGAGGAAGAACGGGCACCCACACGAAAAATGGCTAAGGACCTAAATCACAAACATAGCATAAGATGGCCTCCAGCATTTCTGAAGCGGAAGGCCTACTCATGAGTAGCCGGCTCGCCGTCTTTATTAGCCTCTATTAAGGACGACTGACTCTTGGGTAGTCGGCATGTCGCTTTCTATCCGACTTGCTAAAGAAACTCTAAACGGCCAAGTCCTTGCCTTCCCGAAGTAGCCAAGCACTTGACCCAGCGATAGTCCGCAGAGCGGCTGCTCGACTGACAAGGCAGCGACTAAAGGAAGGCGGCAAAGGGAAAAAGCCTAAAGAGCAATAAGCAAGGAAAGACGGAAAGCAGATTGATATTTACATAGGCCCTTGGCCGAATCTTTGAATAGAAGTTCAAGATACACCCCACAGGTGGAATTGTTCGAATCTAACAAAGTTCTCAAAAGATTACTTAAGACAGACAAGCAGAGGCGGAAAAGGCAGCCTAGGAGACGGCATCTGGGGTCGGAGGATCGAAGGTGACGGCGGCGTCAGGTGCCGGGGCAGTCGGCTGGGCGATCTCGGTTTGACCACCTCCGGTGGCAGTCGTTTTTTCCCGACGCGGCTCGTTGCTGGAGGCGCGGTCGAGCTGAGGCTGACCGCCTGCTCCGTCTTCTGGCACATCCGCCTCGCCTTCGGCCTCCACCTCGTCCTCCTCCTTGGTGCTGGAGTAGATCACCTCCGCCGAGTCCTCGCCATACTCCGGGTTCATCCCGAACCACTCTGGCGGCACTTCCTCGCCGCCTTCAGCCCGCTCGGGGACGAAGACACTGGTGTCCGTGTACCCGGCGATGGCCGCCGCACGCTCGATAAGGGCGCCCTCCACGGCCTCCAGCTCGGCCTGGGCTTCTGACCGGAACGCGGCCAGACAGTCCAGGTCCAGCCTTGGGTACCACGCCTTGACGAACTCCAAGGCCCGACGCGCTCCGGCCCGGGCCGAGGAGCCCTTCCAGGCTTCAAGACGGCCGACAGCGACCTCCAGCCAGTCAGCAGTTCGGCTGGCGGTGCGCAGAGCCGGCATGCCTGGCCATAGGGCGGCAACCGCCTGGGCGCCGGCACGCTGAAGCCGGCGCACCAGCCGGCAAGCCGGACGAAGACGGGCTTCAATGCTCAGAAGCTGCTCATCGATGGTTCGGGGGGCATTAGCGGCGATCTCCTCGCCGTTCGCCCTTCGTGCTTCACGAGCAGCCTCGATGGACAGAGGGACTGCCTGCGAGTGACCAGGGAAGAAGTCTGCCAAGACAAAAAAGAAGAAAGTCGAAAAATTAGAAGTCGGCCTGACACATAGTCGGAAGCGCGAAGAAGCGAAAGAAACTTACCATCAACGATATCCTCGATCTCATGGAAGCCGGAGATCATCATCGCCTCCCTGTCGGTCTAGGAGGAGCGCTCGCTCTCGAACTCGGCCAGGAGGGCAGTCTCCCTCTTATCGGCCTCGTCCTGCGCCTTCTTGAGCAGCTCTTTCTACTCGGCCAGCTGCGCCGCCAGCAGGTCGCGCTCCGTGGCAAGCTTGTCACACTCCTCCTCCTTGGCACGACGGGCGGTATTGGCCTCGCCCAGCTGCTCCTAAAGAGCGGTGTTGGCTCCTGAAGAGCGAAAAAAAGAGACAATGGGTCGTTAGCAAAGAAGATCGCCGGGGAGATCCGATCCGATTGCTTAGCAGTCGGCCCGAATCTCGGGGACTACAGCCCGCGGGTGCGCCAGCGCGCCCCCGCGAAGAAGAGGAACTCACTCCGGCTTTCCAACAAGTCGGCAGCCCGCTTGCTCAACTCCTCAACATTGCGGTTGAAGGCAGTGGCACGGAGGTTGTGATACTCCCGCAGATAAGTCATTGAAGACAAAGTTAGTGTATGGAACTCGCCAGAGGGAGTTCCGAACCGCCTGCTCAGCAGCCGGCCCGGAACTCGGGGACTACACCCAGTGGGTGCGCTGGCGCGCCCCCACAGAGAAAAACAAGAATCAAGAAGGAGAAGAAACTTACTCGGACGGCCGTTCGCGCGGCCAGGTGCGCTCTGGTGCAGGCTTGAAGGGCGTCGCCTTCAGCCCGCAACTTCGCCTGGACTTCCAGGAGCAATTGATTTAGTGGCCCAGTGCCGCCTCCGCGCACCCACCCGGTGGGCGCGGTGCTTGTGGCCTCGGCATCTAGAGTTGCCGAGCTGGCAGCGCCGATCTCCCGAGGTCGTGGCGCCGAGGTCGCCCTCTCTAGACGGCGACGCACCGGCGAGGTGACTTAGAGAAGCAGCCGCGCTTCGGCCTCGTCCATGGCCGGCGGCTCCGACGGATCCACCGGCTGTTTGTTGTGCGGTCTCCCAGACGGCGGTGGAGGCGGCGGCGGCGGCACGAGAGCGTCCGACATGGAGGCCTCGCCGCTCTCCTTCTCCGCGATGGGGTTCTTGGTGCCGGCTCCCCCGGTCTGCCCCGTGAACTCCGGAGGCGGCGGTGCAGACGATAGTGGGGGGACGAGCATCGCCGATCGGCGACGCGCGGCCTCCTCGGCGCGCCATCTCGCCGCAAGGGCGGCTTCGGCATCATCCAGCTTTTTCTGGGCGGAGGCGGCCGCCCTGTCGGCCTCCGCCTTCTCCAAACGGGCGGCCTCCTCCTCCTCGCGTTTCTCCCGCGCATTCCGCTCCGTCTCCTCCCGGAGGTCGGCGGCAGGGTCGGGCCGCCGAGTATTGGCGGACGTCTCTGCCGACCCCATGACGGAGGGGACGGCGACTCTCTCAAGGGAAAGAGGGGCCCTGAAGAATAATGGAGGGAGTATATAAACGAAGACTCGGACAAGATTCAACGAAGAAAATAAAAGAGCGTGAAGACTTACGCGGATACTAGCGGCGGCCTTCTCAGTTCCCTTCGGAAGCGGTTGGCCTTCGCGACCGCCTCCTCTCGTCTGGTCACGGCGGCCGCCCCCTTGAACTTCTTCAATGTGCCGCCGGGCGCACTCGGCCCGGTGTGACGCCTCTTCGCGCCGCGTTGGCCGGCGGAGGGGCCGGCGCCCGACTGGCCGATCCTCAGCTGGTGGCGCGGAGCGACTTCGCCTTCGGCGTCGTCATCAGGCCAGTCGGCGAAGGTGGCTGAGGGCCTGAAGTCGCCTTCTGCTCCTCCTCCCCCGCTTTCGGCATCGGCTTCCATCGCCGCCGCCCCCAAGTCGGGGTCGTCGACGTCGCTCTCCGGGCGGTCTGGAACATACTCGCGGGGCTGTCTCGTGGCGCCGGCGGCAGGCTGCATAAGAGGATTCTAGTTCAGAAGAAGCCAACAAGAGTTAGAAGCCGGAGTCGGCTGCAGAAAAAAAGACAAACAGCAGGGAGACGCGACTTACCACTGGTGGAGGGTTGTCGCGTGAGTACGGCTCCTTGCCGAACTGCCAGTCCTCCTCGTACTCGCAGTGCGCGATGTAATTCACCATGTTCGCCACCTCCTTGCGGGGCATCTCCTTGGTGCTCATCCGACTTGGGTCTCGGAGGCCGCTCATCTGATAGATCAGGTGAGGCCGGCCTTGGAGCGGGAGAACTCGGCGCGCCACGAAGGCGGCCAGCAAGTCGGCCCCGACGAGTCCCTCCGACTGTGTCAAGACTCAGAGTCGCGCTACGGCGGCGACTCCGGCGGGAGTCAGCGTCTTGACTCGGTGGGACCAGCTAGGGAGCCGCCCAGTCAGGGGAGCGGCGTTGTAAGGCGGCAAGTTGACCCAGTCGCCGTCGGAGGCGAGGTTCTTCACGTAGAAGTACGAGCGCTGCCACATCTTCACCGACTTGATCAGCATGATGGGAGGAAAGGGGTTGTCGGCCATCGAGCGCTGCATCGCGATGAAGGCGCCGCACTGAGCCGGCACGCCAGCGATGTGCGTGCCGAGCTTAGAAGAGAAGAATTCTCCCCACAGCTCGATGGTGGGGAGAACGCCGAGGAAACCTTCGCACATAGTGGCGAAGGCGGAGAGCAACACCACCGTATTCGGAGTGAGGTGGTGCGGCTGAAGACTGTGGAACTCCAGGAACAAGCGGAAGAAGCCGCTCGCCGACAGCCCCAGGCCGCGCATAAGGAGCGAGCGGAAGATGACCCGCTCGCCCTCTTCCGGCGCCGGCCGGATTTCCCCCTCTGGCGTGGCGCGGGCGCGCACAAGGTCCGCGCTGGGGAGACGGCGGGTCCGGCGGAGGAACTCGATGTGTTCTTCCTCTACCTCCGAGCCGTCCCATACGCTGGAGCGCACGGCAGGGGCCGCAGCGGAGGAAGAGCTCATCGCCGTGGTATGGCGTGCTCTTGCTCAACGGCGGAGGAAGGAGGGAGAGAAAGCAAGATGAGGCGGGGGAGCAGGGAAGAAGGGCGCGCGAGCTATGCCGCTCCGCTTCCCCCCGCCTACTTATAGCCCTGCGGGCTGAGAAGCCGTGGGGGCGGGCGTGGGATTAACTGCGCACGAAGCCCCACGCCGCCCCACAATTTACCCACGAAGTTACTACGCGCAGTAACGACGTGGGAAAACCAACCATCCTCGGCCGCAACGGATCCGTTCGTATGCCGAGGCGCGGTAGTGGCGGGCCCCGCCTGACGGCCCGTCCCATCACGCGCGTGGGCAGGCAGACTGTTCTCCCCACGTGGCGCCACGCGATAGGACCGCCCTAATGGCTGCGGGGAAGCGTATCAGGCACGCCGCCTGGCTTCCTGCCGTGAATTCCAAACTGAGGCTCTTCACTGATGCTCCAACTTTCAACTGTCGGCCCAAGGGAAGACGGCAGCCGAGTCCCAGAGTCTGCATTTTTAAAGATTGAAGCTGTTGAAGCCCCACAATGCAGCGACCGCAGGGCTTCGCCAGCTTCGGGGACTACTGTCGGAGTAATGGGCCACGGGTAGGCTAACCCGAGCCCCAGGACATTTCAAGACATCGGGGCAGGCCGCGCCCCTCTGGCCGAGTCCCAGGAGCGACTCCAAAATATGCCGAGTCCCAGACAACGACTCCCAGATAAGCCGACTCCAAGATGGCGACTTCCAGAGAGGCCGACTATGGAGAGTCGGCCCAAGACTCCTCCCTTATCCTTAAGTACGACGTAGGGTACGTTCATGGCATGGCCGTTTCCCCCCTGCTTACGAAGGGCCGGCATGGCTACAGTGAGCCGTATCGCTGGAAGATCTCCAGCGAGATGCGGCACTGTTGCCATGCCTGCCCTGATCTCAGCCGGCCCACGACGCCGGCCTGTACGACCCGAAGGCGGCGGGGCCGCCTGTCAGTGGGTGGGCCGAAGGCAGCCTGGGCAATCCGAAGACGGACCTATGGGAGTCGGCCTCCCTGGAGTCGGCCGACTCCTCCCGGGGCCCCACGAGCCATTAATCAGATAAGATGGGGAATGGTGACAGTGATTGCCCGATAGACGGCGGCACTCTTGCCACGATCCGATGACCGAGCCTGCGTCATCAGGAGTGCCGCTACAGTATCAAGCCTATCCGCGGGACCCGCCAGTCGGCGGGCCCCACAAGCCGGCAGGAAGGACGGCGGCCTGAGAGACAGACGGCTGGGACCCGCGCCCAGCCGGATTACTATTGTACCCCCGGGGGGTAGGCCTATATAAACCCCCCGGGAACCCATGCAAAGGGTTCGAACCTAGAGAGAGAGATAGACCAGATAGCCCAGGGAAGAGAGAGCTAGCCTTGCCCTCTCCTACCTCCCGAAACAGCTCCAGGAGCACCATTGTAGTCACTTTGCTTTAGTGATCATGCGGAGACCCCGCGGAGCAGCAGTAGGGGTGTTATCTCCTAGGAGAGCCCTGAAGCTGGGTAAGTTCCGCCGGCATGCATGTCTTCGCCTCATCCCGCTTCCAGGCACCGGCGACATTCTACTCGCTCCCACCATGATAAATCATCCTTTGGCAAATGTCGTATCCACCCCCCGACAGTAACTTGACTAGAATCTCGTGTAGATCATTTCGGTGCATCTTAACTTGCTGTTTAACAACTTGAACATAAGGTTTATTCAGATCTAGACCAATTTTGAAATTTGCATATGAGGACTTACCGGAATTGTTATATGTTGTTCCTGGCCTCATTTAAACTTGCTTTGATGTGTTGCTCTTGTTTGCATCGTCTCTTGCCATGAGTAGCTTCATGTAGCTTAGTCATGCATCATGCTTGTTGTGCATCATGTCTTGTCTATGTGTGGTGTGTTTACCATGTTGTGTGCTTCTTCTCGATAGTTCCCGTTTCGTTGCGATCGTGAGGATTTGTTCGTCTACGCTTGGTTCATCTTCATCCGTTCGTCTTCTTCATGGACTCGTTCTTCTTCCTTGCGGGATTTCAGGCAAGATGACCGCTACCCTGGATCTCACTACTATCATTGCTATGCTAGTTGCTCCGTTCTATCGCTATGTTGCGCTACCTATCACCTGTTTATCAAGCCTCCCAATTTGCCATGTCAGCCTCTAACCTTTTTCACCCTTCCTAGCAAACCATTGCTTGGCTATGTTACCGCTTTTGCTCAGCCCCTCTTATAACGTTGTTAGTTGCAGGTGAAGTTGAAGATTGCTCCATGGTGGACAAGATTATGTTGGGATATCACGATATCTCTTTTTTAATTAATGCATCTATATATTTGGTAAAGGGTGGAAGGCTCGGCCTTATGCCTGGTGTTTTGTTCCACTCTTGCCGCCCTAGTTTCCGCCATACCGGTGTTATGTTCCCGGATTTTGCGTTCCTTACGCGATTGGGTGATTTATGGGACCCCCTTAACAGTTCGCTTTGAATAAAACTCCTCCAGCAAGGCCCAACCTTGGTTTTACCATTTGCCTCACCACCACCTACTTTTCCCTTGGGAGTAATTAACCCAAGGGTCATCTTTATTATAGCCCCCCCGGGCCAGTGCTTCTCTAAGTGTTGGTCCAAAACGAGCAACCTACGGGGCCACCTCGGGGAAACTTGAGGGTTGGTTTTACTCGTAGCTTGACTTATCCGGTGTTGCCCTAAGAACGAGATATGTGCAGCTCCTATCGGGATTGTCGACGCATCGGGCAGCTTTGCTGGTCTTGTTTTATCATTGTCGAAATGTCTTGTAAACCGGGATTCCGAGTCTGATCGGGTCTTCCTGGGAGAAGGAATATCCTTCGTTGATCGCGAGAGCTTATCATGGGCTAAGTTGGGACACCCCTGCAGGGTATAAACTTTCGAAAGCCGTGCTCGCGGTTATGGGCAGATGGGAATTTGTTAATGTCCGGTTGTAGATAACTTGACACCTGATTCGAATTAAAACACATCAACCGCGTGTGTAGCCGTGATGGTCTCTTTTTGGCGGAGTCTAGGAAGTGAACACGGTTTTGGGTTATGTTTGACGTAAGTAGGAGTTCAGGATCACCTCTTGATCATTACTAGTTGACGACCGTTCCTTTGCTTCTCTTCTCGCTCTTATTTGCATATGTTAGCCACCATATATGCATTGTCGCTACTGCAACCTCACCACTTTACCCCTTCCTTTCCCATTAAGCTTTGCTAGTCTTGATACCCATGGTAATGTGATTGCTGAGTCCTTGTGGCTCACAGATTACTACAACAACAGTTGCAGGTACAGGTTTTGCGATGATCATGACGCGAGAGCGATGTTACTTGTTTTGGAGTTCTTCTTCTACTTCTTCTTCGATCAGGAGATAGGTTCCAGGTCGGCAGCCTGGGCTAGCAGGGTGGATGTCGTTTGAGTTTATGTTTGTGTTTCATCCGTAGTCGAATGGTGCTCTTACGTAAGATGATGTTGTATTCGTGTGGCATTGTATGCCTTATGTATGTATCCCCATCTATTATGTAATGTTGATGTAATGATATCCACCTTGCAAAAGCGTTTCAATATGCGGGTCTATCCTTGGTGGGACCTTCGAGTTCCTTTTGGATAGGGTCGCATATTGGGCGTGACAAGTTGGTATCAGAGCCTCGACCGACCTTAGGAGCCCCCTTGTTTGATCGTGTAGTTTGGCCGTTGTTGAGTCTAGAAAAAAACTGTTTTCTGAGTCTAGTTATATCTGAGAGTAGGAATTCTTTTTACTCCTCAGCCCCTTCGTCACTCTGGTAAGGAATCTTGACGTAGGTGTTTTGAATTACTTCTCTTCCCTTTCAAATTTTTCTTTAGGATCAAGCAGTTGGTTTTTCGATCATTGGTTCTCAGCTCTTTCCATTCGATGCATTTCTCGTCAAGTTGACTCGAGCCTCTTCTTCTTCGCCAAGTTCAATTCTCAGTTGTTTTATTTTCCCACCCGCCCACCCTTCTTCCTCTCGGAACCGGAGTCCGTAATCGAGTATCCATCCTACTCGTGCGAAGTCTTTGCTTTCTTTCCTCAATTATTTCAACCGGTGTTTTCTCTTCAAGATATTCGTCGATTCCCCCTTCCATTTGCCTGTGTTTTTCCCGCCCTCCCACCCCTTTTCTTCCCGGAGTCTGAGCATCTATTTCATTCGTGCGGAGCCTCTTCAGGTTTTCCCTCAATTATTTCAACCGGTGAATTCTCGTCTCGTTCGTCATTCTTCATCTCTTTTCTTTTCCGATGGACTCAATTCAAGTTTTTTGGGTTGATCATATTATTTTCCTTGGATCAAGTGTTCTCCTTGTTCACTTGCCTCTCGCCATTCAATCATTCCGGAGTTCGGAAGACATCTCAAGAGATTCGAATTAATTCGTGTTTGTCACCTCATTCAAATATTTCAATTGTTCCGGTGCTTCTTCTCTCTGTTCAACATCCCTTTTCAAACGGTGTTCTATTTTTGTGGGCCCATAACCCACAGGTCTTTTCCCAGGATCTTACCTGACTCTTCTAATTTCTCGGAGCTATTCTCAAATCCTTTTCAAAGTTTGACGTAAGTATGAATTTCATCAGTCAGATGCTTTTCCAAGATCAATTTCAAATTCTTTTCATTGTTGGCTCAACCTTTTTGGTTTTCATTCTCCCGAAGTATGTCAGTAATTTTGGTGGTGTTTCTCGTCATCATTTGAAGATTGAAGAAGAATTTTTCCTCTAAATCTTGCCCGTTCTCTCGAAGTTTCGTGGTTCTAGCTTCATGTTATCCTCTCATATTATTCCGTTTGTCAGATATTCTTTTTTACCCATCCGGAGTATGTCAGGAGTTGTTTTTCCATTTCTTTTCACCGGAGGCCATCATTCCAGTTATCGTTCTCTATTTACCCCGGTGCTTCGTTCAAGTGTTCTTTAATCAGCTCATGATCTCTTTGTTCTTTTGCATCTAAATCCCCTCTAGCTTATTTGTTCTTCTAATTCTTCCCAGTGATTCATTCTCTTTCATCAGTCATTTTCGAATTCTAACGGTGGTTCCTTCACACTCCTTTTCCTTTGTCATCGTATCAATCCATTCGTTCTTTCAATCCTACCGGTGGTTCATGAAGACCTTCTCAAGTTTTGTGCTGTCACTTCTCAATCCTTTTCAAGAAGAATAAGTAGTATGAAAAATCCATTGTTTGTCATCAATTTAATTTGATGAAGGATAAGCATACAATAAATCTTATTCTTATTTCATCCAAGTGAGTATCCTTTCTTCGAAGTTTGTTCTTGATGAATAAATTCTAGTCCAAGTGTTTCCCATCTTTTCTTTTCCGGAGTTCAATTTTCCTCGGCCATCTCGTCGGAAACCCCATCTAAATCATTGCAAGGCTTTAATCTTATCCTTTTCATCTTTCATTTTATCTCGTCATCCTTCTGTTACCGGAGTTCTTCACGGTGGCTCGTCATGATTCAATTCTTTCCTCAAGTGTTCATCAAGATTCTTATTGTAGGAGTTCAAGTATCTTTCTTTCTTGCCTTTCGAAGTGCAATTAATTCTTCATTTTCTTTGAAGTGGAGTTTTGCATTCCTTCGTTCTTCTCAGCTATTCAATCTTTTCCGTTTGTGGCCGGTTATCACCTCATGATCTTGAGATGTTACCTATAAGACCAAAACAAGCTTATTCTTTCATTGTTGATCTTCTCAACAACTCTGTTCAACCCTTCCTTCTAAATTCTTTTGATTCCATTCTTCAATTCTTCCGGAGGATTTTGCGTTTTTCATCTCGCCAAGTGTCATCCCATCTTGTGAAGTTCATGTTCTAATCCTTCCATTTTCAGTCGGAGTGCTGCATAAATCCTTTCAGTCTTATTCGTTTCTTATCTCGTTCTAACCGGAGTGATTTCTTAGTATATCTGATTCCGTGAGTTTCGATGCTCGTCATTCTCGTCGTTCCTCTCTTCTTCTCGAGTGCTCTCTATTCTTTGCTTCTTCTCTTGAGTTCTTGTTTCACCTCATCCTTTTCCCTTCCGTCTCGGTCCTAAGATCTCGGGACGAGATCTCTTGTTAGTGGAGGAGTGTTGTAACGCCCGGATTCGATGCGCCAGGTGTCTGCCAGTTATTCGCGCCTGTTGCCATGTCATTTGCTTGCGTGTTGCATTTTGTCATGTCATCATTTGCATTTCATTTCGCATGCGTGTTTGTCTCATGCATCCGAGCATTTTCCCCGTTGTCCGTTTTGCAATCCGGCACTCCTATGTCCTCCGGCGTCCCCTTTTGTCTCCTGTTGTGAGTGGGTGTTAAACTTTCTCAGAATGGACCGAGGTTTGCGAAGCGGCCTTGGTATAGCACCGATAGACCGCCTGTCAAGTTTCGTGCCATTTGGAGGTCGTTTGATACTCCAACGGTTAACTGGGTAACCGTAAAGCCCTCTCTCTTTGCAGCCCAACACCCCTTCCAAAGTGGCCCAAAACCCATCCTAACCCCCTCCATGCTCTCGGTCGTTCGATCACGATCGTGTGGGCGAAAACCGTGCCTCATTTGGAGCCTCCTAGCTCCCTCTACCTATAAATATGCTCTCCCCGTCCAAATTCGCGGTCTAATCCTACCCTAACCCTAGCCCCCGCTCCCCTCGCGCTGCCGGACATGTCCGCTCCCCCGCCGGACATGTCCGCGTCTTCGCCCGCGACCAACCGGCGTCCGCCACGTGTCCCTGCGGCCCTCCTCTCTCCACCCCGCGCCGCCGCGGGCCCGCCGAGCCCGAGGCCGGCCCGCTCGGCCCGTCCCGCCGCCGCCGCGACCCGTGGGCGCGCCGCCGCCGCCGCGCCCCGCAGCCGCTCGCCTCCACCTCCGTCGCGGCACCCCGCTTCGCCGGATCCCGCCACCACCCGCCGCCATGTCCCATCGCCGGCCGCCCGCGCCGCCGTCCCGCGCCCTCGTGCGCTCGCCGCCCCGCCGCCGCTCGGCCCGTTCGGCCCCGCCGCCGGCGTGCGACACCCCACCGCCGCCCGGGCGCCCCGCCCTGAGCTCGCCGTCCAGGCGCCGCCCCATCCGCCTCCGCGCCTGGCCCGCTCCTCCGCCGTCCTCCGACGTTCGTGCCGCCCCGCCGCCGGCCGTCCCCTTCGCCCCGCCGCCGGTTCCCCGCGCCTCTCCGCCTGCGCGCCGCCCGCTGCCGTCTCGCCGGAGCCGGAGCTCCACTCCGGCCGGATCTACCCCGGGTGGATGAGATCCACCGGGAGTCGAACCAAACGCGTCCGCGCCCCCGTCCCGGATCCCGCCATCCCGCATTGACTTTTCGCGGAGGTATAATTTTGCCCAAGTCCCTGAAATTTTCAGCATTCTGGTGCCCTGTTCTACATGTCATAACTCTTTGCGTACTGCTCCATGTTGCGTGCATAATATGTCAAAATGTTCAATGAGAGATTCTCTACATTTCATTCCATTGCACCATGTTCATTTGAGCTAATCTTGATGCCTGAATCATCGTTGCAAGAGTGCTATATGATGTTAATCTGCTGAAACTGTTATAACTTGGTGATTTGTCATTTTTGTTGCATTTGATGTGTGCATCCTATGAGCTTGGTGTCTACATGTGTTTTGATCTATATCATGCCATCTTTATAGGGGTGCTATCCATGTATTTTTCTGAGTTTTTTGGTGAGTGCATCAAGCTTGTTAAGTAGGGTACTTGTTGTTGCTGTTTTGCTAGTCTGATTCTGTAATATCATGATGCTATGTAAACCTGCTGCTACAAGTCATTATATGCATAATCTGGAGATGTTCACTAAGGATGATTTGTTTTGCATGTCATGCTCTTTCCATCCATGCCCTTGGTTGCATTTATAGCCTGTTGTGGCTTGTATTAATCTTGCTCTCAAGTTGCTAAATAATGTTGCTGTCAGCCTGTTAACATTAAGTTCCGTTTTGCCATGAGTTTTGCTAGTGCTCCATGTACCCTATGAACTTGATCTTTCCACGCTTGGATTCATAAACATGTCTTCTTTCTGCTGGTTGCCTTTCCATGCCATGTGTTGTTATGTGATGAGTGGTTCAAGCTCACCAACATGCCTACTTATTGTTGTTCCTGCCATGTATGAATCTGTCATATCTTTTGCCATGTTTACATGGGTACCATCATATTTTCTGTGCCCTTTTGGCTCATGGTCAATAAGGGACTTTTGTTCTATGCATTTAGTAGATTCATTCCATGCTTTTTTTGCCATAATAAGTTCCTGTAACATGTTGTTTGATAGCTATAACATTGCAACTTGATGTTATTTCCTGATAAGTCTGAAACTGTTATTATTTGCAATCTTGCCATGTCCTTTTGATCATGTTCTAGTGATTTCTGGAGATAGCTCACTGTTCATGTTTTGTTATTCTTTACCTGTACTTCATGTCCATGCCTTTTGTTATTACCTTGAGATATTGTAGCTTGTTGTTTTAATGCTTGCAAGATGCCTAGTTGCTGTTTTGGACAGTTTGTCGCTATAACTTGTATAGAGTATGTGTTGAACCGTTGCTCCGTTTTAAGTGTGCTCTATATGAAACTTGCTTGATTTTGCATGTAGTTTCATATTATCATGTTGCATCCTTGTTTTCGTGTGTTTGCTTGATGTTTGTTTGCATTTTTCATCAATGCCATGTTTAACTTGATTTGCTCATATCTTCTAGGCCGTAGCTCCGAATTAAATGAACTTTATATGTAACTTGACTAGAATCTCATGTAGATCATCTAGGTGCATCTTAACTTGCTGTTTAACAACTTGAACATAAGGTTTATTCAGATCTGGACCAATTTCGAAATTTGCATATGAGGACTTACCGGAATTGTTATATGTTGTTCCCGGCCTCATTTAAACTTGCTTTGATGTGTTGCTCTTGTTTGCATTGTCTCTTGCCATGAGTAGCTTCATGTAGCTTTGTCATGCATCATGATTGTTGTGCATCATGTCTTGTCTATGTGTGGTGTGTTTACCATGTTGTGTGCTTCTTCTCGATAGTTCCCGTTTCGTTGCGATCGTGAGGATTCGTTCGTCTACGCTTGGTTCATCTTCATCCGTTCGTCTTCTTCATGGACTCGTTCTTCTTCCTTGCGGGATTTCAGGCAAGATGACCACTACCCTGGATCTCACTACTATCATTGCTATGCTAGTTGCTCCGTTCTATCGCTATGTTGCGCTACCTATCACCTGTTTATTAAGCCTCCCAATTTGCCATGTCAGCCTCTAACCTTTTTCACCCTTCCTAGCAAACCATTGCTTGACTATGTTACCACTTTTGCTCAGCCCCTCTTATAGCGTTGTTAGTTGCAGGTGAAGTTGAAGATTGCTCCATGGTGGATAGGATTATGTTGGGATATCACGATATCTCTTCTTTAATTAATGCATCTATATATTTATTAAAGGGTGGAAGGCTCGGCCTTATGCCTGGTGTTTTGTTCCAATCTTGCCACCCTAGTTTCCGTCATACCGGTGTTATGTTCCTTACGCGGTTGGGTGATTTATGGGACCCCCTTGACAGTTCACTTTCAATAAAACTCCTCCAGCAAGGCCCAACCTTGGTTTTACCATTTGCCTCACCACCACCTGCTTTTCCCTTGGGAGTAATTAACCTAAGGGTCATCTTTATTATAGCCCCCCCGGGGCCAGTGCTTCTCTAAGTGTTGGTCCGAAACGAGCAACCTGCGGGGCCACCTCGGGGAAACTTGAGGGTTGGTTTTACTCGTAGCTTGACTTATCCGGTGTTGCCCTGAGAACGAGATATGTGCAGCTCCTATCGGGATTGTCTGCGCATCGGGCGGCTTTGCTGGTCTTGTTTTACCATTGTCGAAATGTCTTGTAAACCGGGATTCCGAGTCTGATCGGGTCTTCCTGGGAGAAGGAATATCCTTCGTTGATCACGAGAGCTTATCATGGGCTAAGTTGGGACACCCCTGCAGGGTATAAACTTTCGAAAGCCGTGCCCACGGTTATGGGCAGATGGGAATTTGTTAATGTCCGGTTGTAGATAACTTGACACCTGATTCGAACTAAAATGCATCAACCGCGTGTGTAGCCGTGATGGTCTCTTTTCGGCGGAGTCCAGGAAGTGAACACGGTTTTGGGTTATGTTTGACGTAAGTAGGAGTTCAGGATCACCTCTTGATCATTACTAGTTGACGACCGTTCCTTTGCTTCTCTTCTCGCTCTTATTTGCGTATGTTAGCCACCATATATGCTTAGTCGCTGCTGCAACCTCACCACTTTACCCCTTCCTTTCCCGTTAAGCTTTGCTAGTCTTGATACCCATGGTAATGGGATTGCTAAGTCCTTGTGGCTCACAGATTACTACAACAACAGTTGCAGGTACATGTTTTGCGATGATAATGACGCGAGAGCGATGTTACTTGTTTTGGAGTTCTTCTTCTGCTTCTTCTTCGATCAGGGGATAGGTTCCAGGTCGGCAGCCTGGGCTAGCAGGATGGATGTCGTTTGAGTTTATGTTTGTGTTTCATCCATAGTCGGATGGTGCTCTTATGTAAGATGATGTTGTATTCGTGTGGCGTTGTATGCCTTATGTATGTATCCCCATCTATTATGTAATGTTGATGTAATGATATCCACCTTGCAAAAGCGTTTCAATATGCGGGTCTATCCTTGGTGGGACCTTCGAGTTCCTTTTCGATAGCGTCGCATATTGGGCATGACATTTAGCCATTACGATCTCGAGGTAGATCAACTCTTTTAACCCCCATATTCATCATAGTCAATGAAGCAGGAAGTAGGCTATTACCCCCATTAAGAGGGCCCAACCTGGGTAAACATCGTGTCCCTGCCTCCTTGTTACCGTCGATCCTTAGACGCACAGTTCGGGACCTGTCGGTGTCAAAACCGGCGGATCTTGGGTAGGGGGTCCCGAACTGTGCGTCTAAGGCTAATTGTAACAGGAGGTGGGGGACACAATGTTTACCCAGGTTTGGGCCCTCTCTATGGAGGTAATACCCTACTTCCTGCTTGATTGATCTTGATGATATGAGTATTACAAGAGTTGATCCACCACGAGATCATAGAGGCTAAACCCTAGAAGCTAGCATATGATTATGATTGTTGTTGTCCTACGGACTAAACCCTCCGGTTTATATAGACAACGGAGGGGGCTAGGGTTACACAGAGTCGGTTACAGAGAAGGAGATCTACATATCCGAATAGTCAAGCTTGCCTTCCACGCAAAGGAGAGTCCCACCTGGACACGGGACGAAGTCTTCAATCTTGTATCTTCATAGTCCAACAGTCCGGCATAAGCATATAGTCCGGCTGTCCGGGACCCCCTAATCCAGGACTCCCTTAGGACCCCCTACCCGAGATCTACCAGTTTTGACACCAACAACATCGTCGCCGGTGAGAGATCTTGTGGGGTCTCGAGCTGCGTGGGGAAGATTGGGAAGGAGCAGAGCCATGACGCTAGAGGTAGAAGAAATGGACTGAGTAGAACGAAGGAGGAAGAAGATAAGACATCAGATTTAATTTGTGTGTGGGTCCGCTGTACTTACGTGTCGTCATCTGAACCGTGGGATGTTGCGCGTGTGGACGCGACTGGCCGAAACTTCGGCCAGCGCGCCGTATACAAGTGTTCCCCAGTGATATATCTTTCTCTGTAGGATTTAAATGCATGTCATTTCATTTCTGCTATTGCTCTGAACCAAAGAATTCCTAAACATTTTTCTTGTGAGATGATTTGTCGTGTCAATTCCTTCCAACTGTATTTATAGTACATACATGTGATCACATACATATAAGAATACTATACTTTATAGGGCTATGACTCTCTTATTCGATTCTATTTGTAGATGACTACAAGCACTAATGTTGTACATATACTAGGTAAATACAAATGCGGGCCTAAATTCATATTCTAAATTGTCGTGGCCATAATTTTAGCACCCGAGTAGTTGGCAAACTTTTCTCATGAATGGATGACCTTTATGAATGTTTTCCCTAGCAGTTTTAGTTATATAGAAATGATATTTTGTTTAGAAGAGGATGACAGTTTCATGGCTTAGAAATCATTTTCTGTCCAAAAACTACCACCGTGCAAATAGACGTGAGGCCGTTCCCTGGACCTTCATCCAATGGAACTTTCCCCAGATATCATTTCCCCAATCTTATGCTCTTTACCACCAATTCAAGTATGGCGTTGGTTTTTTAGCATCAATTCTCTGTGGGCTACGCTAAGGCGGATAGGTAGCTCAATAGGGAAGGGATCCTTCATCCGCCGATACACAGCGAGGCTTGGATGTAGGCGGCGACCCTAGAGATGGTGGTGGCATCTTAGCTTGCTAGGAGGTGGCGTAGCGTCGGTTGTAGGGATGGCACCCACAAGGTTTAGGTATGGGTGAAGCGATCATATATCCTTACCCGTCCCTCCTGAGCTTACCCATCAACCTTACCCATACCCGTCAACAGGTATAATTTTTCCATACCTATTACTCGACAGGGTAGATGGGTACCCGTGGGTAAAATTACCCGTGTTTTCGAAGCATCAGTTTGAACAACTCATAGTCATAACAGTTAGAGTTATATTTATGATGTCTTTTGGCTTTCTGTATTTTGGCATTTGGCATTCCACTTGTACTTGTGTATATGATGGCTCTGGCCTCAAGATAATACTAAGTTGCATATTTCCTAACATAACAACAACATATAATCATAATTTACAACAAAACATCATAAACAACAACACATATAATAAAAAAATCACTTTCTCATAAACAACAACACATCAAAACAACGTCACATAGTTCACAAATTCATGACAAAGTGTAGACTATAGAGATAATTTGGAGTTAACATAGATTTTATATGGGTACATGGGTATGTGGGTATGGGTCATACGATCACATACCCATGCCCGCTCTACCCGATGGGTTTCAAATTTCCATATTTATATACCCATGGGTAACTTTTTGTCTCACATCCGTACCCTAATAAGATTTTCATCCGCAAGGTACACGGTAATGGGTACCCATTGCCATCCCTAGTCGGTTGCGTTGTGCAAGGTGGCATGGTGGTCACACGATGGTTCGCCTAGATCTCGCTGGGGCGTAACCGTGACTGGGTGTCGGCGGTGGCTCGTCTGGCAGCCTGCTCCTCGTCGTGGCGCTCCTGTTGGGTAATGTAGCATGCAATTTCAAAAAAATCCTACACTCACGCAAGATCTATCTAGGAGATGCATAGAAACGAGAGTGGGAGAGTGTGTCTATGTACCCTCATAGACCGAAAGCAGAAGCGTTTGACAACGCGGTTGATGTAGTCGAACTTATTCTCGTTTCGATCGATCAAGCACCGAACGTACGACACCTCTGAGTTCTGCACATGTTCAGCTCGATGATGTCCCTCGAACTCTTGATCCAGCAAAGTGTCGAGGAAGTAGATGAGTTCCGTCAGCATGACGGTGTGGTGACGATGATGGTGAAGTGATCCGTGTAGGGCTTTCGCTTAAGCTATGCGAGAATAGGACCGGGATGCAAACTGTGGAGGGCGGGCGCCGCACATGGCTAGGCAATTGTCTTATCTATGTGTGATGCCCCCATGTATATATAGGTGGGAGGGAGGGAGGAACATCCCTAGGGGCTCCCCAAGTAGCAGGGATCCTACTTGGGCTCCTGTCCTAGGCCGGCGCCACCCCCTTTCCTTCTTTTGGTGATGAGGGGAAGGAAGGAGGAGGTGCCGCCCACCTTTTCCTTTCTCCCACCAAGGGGGAAAGGCGGGAAGAGGTGGTGCCCCCTCCTTTCCTTCCTCTAGGGCCCACGACTAGGGAAATAGGCACGCCAGCCCCTTGTGGGCTGGTCTGTACCCTCCCTCAGGCCATTAAGCCCATATCCTTTCCACGGTTGCCCGAAACTCCTTTCCGGTGACCCGATATGTACCCAGTACCCTCCGGAACACTTCTGCTTTCCGAATACCATCGTCCTATATATCAATCTTTACCTCTCGACCATTTCGAGACTCCTCGTCATGTCCGTGATCTCATCCGGGACTCCGAACAACATTTGGTCACCAAATCATATAACTCATATAATACAATATCGTCATCAAACATTAAGCGTGCGGACCCTACGGGTTCGAGAACTATGTAGACATGACCGAGACACCTCTCCGGTCAATAATCAATAGCAGAACCTGGATGCTCATATTGGCTCCCACATATTCTACGAAGATTTTTATCGGTCAAACCGTTATGACAACATATGTTATTCCCTTTGTCATCGGTATGTTACTTGCTCGAGATTCGTCGGTATCTTCATACCTACTTCAATCTTGTTACCAACAAGTCTCTTTACTCGCTACGTAATACATCATCCTGCAACTAACTCATTAGTCACTTTGCTTGCAAGGCTTCTTATGATGTGTATTACCGAGAGGGCCCAGAGATACCTCTCTGATACTCGGAGTGACAAATCCCAATCTCGATCTATGCCAACCCAACAAACACCTTCGGAGATACATGTAGAGCATCTTTATAATCACCCAGTTATGTTGTGAAGTTTGATAGCACATAAGGCATTCCTTCGGTATCTGGGAGTTGCATAATCTCATATTCGAAGGAATATGTATTTGACATGAAGAAAGCAATAGCAATAAAACTGAACGGCCATAATTCTAAGCTAACGAACGGGTCTTGTCCATCACATCATTCTCCTAATGATGTTATTCCGTTTATCAAATGATAATACATGTCTATGGTTAGGAAACTTAACCATCTTTGATCAACGGGCTAGTCTAGTAGAGGCTTATTAGGGACACGGTATTTTGTCTATGTATCCACACATGTATCAAGTTTCCGGTTAATACAATTCTAGCATGAATAATAAACATTTATTATGAAATAAGGAAATATAAAATAACAACTTTATTATTGCCTCTAGGGCATATTTCCTTCAGTCTCCCACTTGCACTAGAGTCAATAATCTAGTTGACATCGCCATGTGATTTAACACCAATAGTTCACATCTTTATGTGATTAATACCCATAGTTCACATCGCCATGTGACCAACACCCAAAGGGTTTACTAGAGTTAAGAATCTAGTTCACATCGCTATGTGATTAACACCCATAGAGTACTAAGGTGTGATCATGTTTTGCTTGTGAGAGAAGTTTAGTCAACGGGTTTGCCACATTTAGATCCATATGTATTTTGCAAATTTCTATGTCTACAATGCTCTACATGGAGCTACTCTAGATAATTGCTCCTACGTTCAATACGTATCTAGATTGAGACTTATAGTCATCTAGATTAGTGCCAAAGCTTGCATTGATGTAACTCTTTACGATGAACTCTTTATCACCTCCATAACCGAGAAACATTTCCTTAGTCCTTTTTAAGGTAACTAATGATAATTTTGACCGTTGTCCAGTGATCTACTCCTAGATCACTATTGTACCCCCTTCCCAAACTCATGGCAAGGTACACAACAGGTTTGGTACACAACATGGCATACTTTATAGAACCTATGGCTGAGGCATATGGAATGACTTTCATTCTCTCTTTATCTTCTGTCTGGTCAGGTTTTGAGTCTTTTACTCAACTTCACACCTTACAATACAGGCAAGAACTCCTTCTTTGACTGATCCACTTTGAACTCCTTCAAAATCTTGTCAAGGTATGTACTCATTGAAAGTCTTATCAAGCGTCTTGATCTATCTCTGTAGATCTTGATGCCCAATATGTAAGCAGCTTCACCCAGGTCTTTCATTGAAAAATTCTTATTCAATTATCCTTTTATGCTATCCAGAAATTCTATATCATCTCCAATCAATAATATGTCATCCACATATAATATCAGAAATGCTACATAGCTCCCACTCACTTTCTTGTAAATACAGGCTTCACCGTAAGTCTGTATAAAACCAATTGATTTGATCACATCATCAAAGCGCACATTCCAACTCCGAGATGCTTGCACCAGTCCATAGATGGATCACTGGAGCTTGCACATTTTGTTAGCACCTTTAGGATCGACAAAACCTTCTGGTTGCATCATATACAACTCTTCTTAGAGATATCCATTTAAGGATGCAGTTTTGACACCCATTTGCCAGATTTCATAAAATGTGGTAATTGCTAACATGATTTGGACGGACTTAAGCATCTCTACGGGTGAGAAAGTCTCATCGTAGTCAACTCCTTGAACTTGTCGAAAACCTTTTGCGACAAGTCAAGCTTTGTAGATAGTAACATTACCATCAGCGTCAGTCATCTTCTTGAAGATCTATTTATTCTCTATGGATTGCCGATCATTGGGCAAGTCCACCAAAGTCCACACTTTGTTCTCATACATGGATCCTATCTCAGATTTCATGGCCTCAAGCCATTTTTCGGAATCTGAGCTCATGATAGCTTCTTCATAGTTCGTAGGTTTGCCATAGTCTACTAACATGACTTCTAGAACAAGATTACCATACCACTCTAGTGCGGATCATGCTCTGGTTGACCTATGATGTTCAGTAGTAACTTGATCTGAAGTTTCATGATCATCATCATTAGCTTCCTCTCTAGTTGGTGTAGGCATCACGGGAACAGTTTTCTGTGTTGAGATACATTCCAATTCGAGAGAAGGTATAATTACCTCATCAAGTTCTACTTTCCTCCTACTCACTTCTTTCGTGAGAAACTCCTTCTATAGAAATGTTCCATTCTTGGCAACAAAGATGTTGCCTTTGGATCTGTGGTAGAAGCTGTACCCAATTGTTTCCTTAGGGTATCCTATGAAGACGCACTTCTCCGATTTGGGTTCGAGCTTATCAGGTTGAAGCCTTTTGACATAAGGGTCGCAACTCCAAACTTTAAGAAACAATAGCTTAGGTTTCTTGCCAAACCACAGTTCATACGGTGTCATCTCAACAGATTTAGACGGTGCCCTATTTAACGTGAATGCGGCTGTCTCTAATGCATAGCCCCAAAACGATATTGGTAAATCGGTAAGAGGCATCATAGATCGCACCATATCTAATAAAGTACGGTTATGACGTTCGGACACACCATCACGCTGTGGTGTTCCAGGTGGCGTGAGTTGTGAAACTATTTCACATTGTTTTAAATGAAGGCCAAACTTGTAACTCATATATTTGCCTCCGCGATCAGATCGTAGAAACTTTTTTTCTTGTTACGATGATTCTCCACTTCACTCTGAAATTCTTTGAACTTTTTAAATGTTTCAGACTTGTGTTGCATTAAGTAGATATACCCATATCTGCTCAAATCATCTGTGAAGGTTAGAAAATAATGATCCCCGCCGCGTGCCTCAATACTCATCGGACCGCATACATCTGTATGTATTATTTCCAATAAGTCATTGGCTCGCTCCATTGTTTCGGAGAACGGAGTTTTAGTCATCTTGCCCATGAGGCATGGTTCGCAAGTATCAAATGATTCATAATCAAGTGATTCCAAAATCCCATCAGCATGGAGTTTCTTCATGCGCTTTATACCAATATGACCTAAACGGCAGTGCCATAAGTATGTTGCACTATCATTATCAACTTTGCATCTTTTGGCATCAATATTATGAATATGTGTATCACTATGATCGAGATTCAATAAACTATTAACATTGGGTGTATGGCCATAGAAGGTTTTATTCATGTAAACAAAGTAACAATTATTCTCTGTCTTAAATGAATAATCATATTGTAATAAACACGATCCTATCTTGTTCATGCTCAACGCAAACACCAAATAACATTTATTTAGGTTCAACACTAATCCAGAAAGTATAGGGAGTGTGCGATGATGATCATATCAATCTTGGAACCACTTCCAACACACATCGTCACTTCACCCTCAACTAGTCTCCATTTATTCCACAAGTCCTATTTTGAGTTACTAATCTTAGCAATCGACCAAGTATCAAATACCCAGGGGCTACTACGAGCACTAGTAATGTACACATCAATAACATGTATATCAAATATACCTTTGTTCACTTTACCATCCTTCTTATCTGCCAAATATTTGGGGTACTTCCGCTTCCGGTGACCATTTCCTTTGTAGTAGAAGCACTTAGTTTCAGGCTTAGGTCCAGCTTTGGGCTTCTTCACGGAAGTGGCAACTTGCTTGTCATTCTTATCGAAGTTCCCTTTCTTTTGCTTTGCCTTTTTTCTTGAAATTAGTGGTTTTGTTAATCATCAACACTTGATGCTCTTTCTTGATTTCTACCTTCATCGATTTTGGAATCACGAAGAGCTCGGGAATCATTTTCGTCATCCCTTGCATATTATAGTTCATCATGAAGTTCCAGTAACTTGGTGATAGTGACTAGGGACTGTGTCAATCACTATATTATCTGGAAGATTAACTCCCACTTGATTCAAGCGATTGTAGTACTCAGCCATTCTCAGCACATGCTCACTGGTTGAGCTATTCTCCTCCATCTTGTAGGAAAAATACTTGTCAGAGGTCTCACACCTCTTGACATGGGCATGAGTCTGAAATACCAATTTTAGCTCTTGGAACATCTCATATGCTCCGTGGCGTTCAAACGTTTTTGAAGTACCGGTTCTAAACGTTCATAAGGTCTGCTCCTGCAATAGGTCTGTCACCTAGAGGTGCATCAAGGACATATTTTTTCTGTGCATCAATGAGGATAAATCTCAGATCATGGACCTAGTCCGCATCATTGCTACTATCATCTTTCAACTTAGTTTACTCTAGGAACATATCAAAAATAGGGGAGCTACAATGCGAGCTATCGATCTACAACATAATTTGCTACTATCTGGACTAAGTTCATGATAAATTTAAGTTCAGTTAATCAAATTACTTAAGAACTCCCACTTAGATAGACATCCCTCAAGTCATTTAAATGATACGTGATCCAAATCAACTAAACCATGTCCGATCATCACGTGAGATGGAGTAGTCATCAGTGGTGAACATATCTATGTTGATCATATCTAGTATATGATTCACATTCGACCTTTCGGCCTCCAGTGTCCCGAGGCCATGCCTGTACATGCTAGGCTCGTCAAGTTTAACCCGAGTTTTCCGCATGTGCAAAACTGTCTTGCACCAGTTGTATGTGAACGTAGAGCCTATCACACCCGATCATCACATGGTGTCTCAGCACGAAGAACTGTCGCAACGGTGCATACTCAGGGAAAACACTTATACCTTGAAATTTTAGTTAAGGGATCATCTTATAATCACTACAAAAAAAGACACATCCGTGACATTTTGGGCCGAACGAATTTTTTTTCTGTCATACATATGACGATAATTGTGACAAAACCCGGTATCATCATAGATGTGGTGGGCTCTTACTTCTAAGATAAAAAATCATGACAGAAAATGGGCTTTTCATCCTGGGCGGGCCGGAGACGCAACTGCATGACATTCTTTGGGCCGTCCATGACGGAAAAACCATGGTAGAAGCAAGGGCGAGGAAAATTTCGGGGACTTCCCGGTTACGGTGGGCGGTCGGGGGCCGAGCGATGCGCGTTTCTCTCATACACGTACGCGCGTGTGTGTGAGGAGTTGGCTCTAACTGAACTCGAGCGAGGCGTTGGGCTCTAACTGAACCCGAGCGATTGCACTGCAGGCTATGCGTTACTGAACCCGAGCGATTAATCGATGGCTGTTAACTGAACCCGGTCGAGTGATTCCTTCGCTACTGCTGCTAACTGAAGCTGATGGATGCTGCCTCTCTGGATGAATAGTGAGCGTTGCGGGGGGGGGGGGGGCTGGATGAACAGTGAATGGTGGCATTGCCTCTTGATGAACAGGACCCCGTGGTGTGGAGGGCTGGATGAACAGGACGACCCCGTGGAGGGCTGGATGAACAGTAGACGGTGGAGGGGTACCCGTGGAGGGGTAGTTGAACAGTACTCGGTGGAGTAGCGCGCAGTGGAGGCTGGATGAACAGGAGCCCGTGGTGGCTGGAGGAGGTCGACGGTGGAGATGAACAGTATCCCGCGGAGTCCTGTTTTGCGGTACGCCACACCCCTCCCGATGAACAGGACCCCCGTTTCGACCGTAGCGCTCCAACACAAGTTTGTTTCGTCCGTTTTGCGGTACGCCACATCCCTCCCAATCAACAGGACCCCCGTTTCGATCATAGGAGGTCCGTTTCCTCCGTTTTGCGGTATGCCAGACCCCCTCCCGATGAACAGGATCCCGTTTCGAACATGGCTGGTCGAACACAAGGCTGTTTCCTCCATTTTGCGGTACGCCAGGCCTCGTTTCCATCGCCTGTTCCATCCAAGCTCTCCCGATGAACACGACGACGCATTCCATTCTGACCCAGCCGGTTGGCTCCCACGCGTTCCGTTGCCTCCCGATGAACATGACGCATTCCATTGCCTTCCCATGAACACGACGCATTCCGGTGCCCCCCCATGAACAGGACGACGACGTTGTTTCTCTATTTCGACCCAGCCATGTACACGAGCCCTGGCTGTACGTATGCGTGAGTAGGCGTTCGAGACCCCGCCCGTATGTACACATACGTAGCCGTATTTTCTTTCTTGCACACTGGCCGCTGTACGTATGTGTACATGCTACGTGCGCGCCTCTACTATGACACGTACGTGCGTCTACTACAACACGTGCGTGCCTCTACATCCACCAGTATGTACGTACACATTCACGACCAGAATGACAACACTACGTACGCTTCGACCAGGTGGGTCCCGACTATCAGGCACTTGCGTGTGAAGATGCAGCTGGTGGGTCCCATCAGTCAGGGGGCGAATCGTTTTTTTGCCCGGATGCACTTCCTTGCGTGCAAAGGTGTAGCTGGTGGGTCCCAGTAGTCAGGGGGCAAATCATTTTTTCCAGGGTGCATTTCTTTGCGTGCGAAGATGTTGCTGGTGGGTCCCAGCAGTCAGGGGGCGAATCGTTTTTTCAGACACACTTCCTTGCCTGCGAAGATGTAGCTGGTGGGTCCCAGCAGTCAGGGGGCAAATCATGTTTTTCACGAAATACCATGGCCCGTCCGGTGGGTCCCCGTTGTCAGGTGGAGGAATAATTATTTTGCGCGTAATAAGGAGGCACTTCCTTGCGGCTGCAGTGGACCCAGCTGTCAGCCTCTCCACGTACAGTCCACGTCCGATGGAAGTCGTTCCTTGACCATGTTAACCAGATGTCAGGGGGACGAATCATTTTTTGGGCGGGTGAAGCTAGAATATCCAAGATTGAAGAAGAAGCACGGCATCCGTTGGATGGACATCCAACGGCCACTGCTGCTAGAACCGTGTGTTGACTATAGTTTGACAAAGCCTTGCATACGCGTCAACTCTGTGTTTTTAGGGGACGCGTCAACTTAGTAAGGCCAGAAGTGTGTGGCAGAGAACTTATAGCCCATTTGAGATTTGTAAGAATGTGCGCCCATTTTGGAATTCTAATGGAATTTACTACAACCCATTTACAGTTTGTTAAAAGTACATCCATTTCAACCAACCATTCAAAACATAATTCAATAAAATTTCCCACATTTTGATGGGATCTGAAATATTTTTATCCCGAAATTTCTAGTTAGATTAAATACAATTTCAATATAAATTTATATTACGTAAAAATCCAACGAAACATTGCGCTCGCAACAATTAATGAAATTAAAATTTTCAATATCCAAAAATAATATTTTATAAAGTAATTATGTGTTTGGTGCATTTTTTATAGTTACTGCCCAGTTTTTATAATTACATCCCATTTATTATTTCTTAAAGCCCATTTTCTTGTTAAGCCTAATGCATCCCTCCTAGGAAAGATTTGCAGCCCAGCGGGGTGGAGAATAACAACTTGACCTTGCCTAGGTATTCCTAAAAAAAGTATAGCTGGGCTAGCCATTTTCAGCTTGAAAAAAATTAATATCTGGCCTGGGCTAGACGGGCCACATCCCACCCAGTTAATACCTGCAGTGATGTTTTCGTTGTTGTTCAGAGGAGAAAAATTAATATCTGGGCTAAACATCGAAAAACTCTACAGTGCTCACACCTCAAAAACACAAATACTGCTCGAGCTGCTTGGTCCCAGCTGCCGGCTGATACGTCTCCAACGTATCTATAATTTTTTATTGCTCCATGCTACTTTATCTACTCTTTTAGGCAATATTGGGCTTTATTATCCACTTTTATATTATTTTTGGGACTAACCTATTAACCGGAGGCCCAGCCCAGATTTGCTGTTTTATGCCTATTTCAGTGTTTCGAGGAAAAGGAATATCAGACGAACTCAAAACGGAACGAAATCAACTGGAGAAGTTAATTTTGGAAGGAAACCAACCTGATGGGCTTGGAGTGCACGCCAGGGGAGCCCCGGGCTGTCCACGAGGGTGGAGGGCGCGCCCCCTACCTCGTGAACAGCCCGGAGGTCCACCGACGTACCCCCTGCACCCATATATACCTACGTACCCTAAAACTTCCAGAACAGAAGATATATCGGGAGTTCCGCCGCCCCAAGCCTCTGTAGCCACCAAAAACCAATTGGGACCCTGTTCCGGCACCCTGCCGGAGGGGGATCCCATCACCGGAGGCCATCTTCATCATCCCGGTGCTATCCATGACGAGGAGGGAGTAGTTCACCCTCGGGGCTGAGGGTATGTACCAGTAGCTATGTGTTTGATATCTCTCTCTCTCTCTCGTGTTCTCTCTCATGTTCCTCTATGGTACGATCTTGATGTATCCCAAGCTTTGCTATTATAGTTGGATCTTATGATGTTTCTCCCCCTCTACTCTCTTGTGATGAATTGTGTTTCCCCTTTGAAGTTATCTTATCAGATTGAATCTTTTATGAACACTTGATGTATGTCTTGCCGTGATTATCTGTGGTGACAATGGGATATCATGTGCCACTTGATGTATGTTTTGGTGATCAACTTGCGGGTTTCGTGATACTTGGGAACCTATGCATAGGGGTTGGCACACATTCTTGACTCTCCGGTAGTAGCTTTGGGGCACTCTTTGAAGTACTTTTATGTTGGTTGGATGAATCTGAGATTGTGTGATGCATATCGTATAATCATGCCAACAGATACTTGAGGTGACAATGGAGTATCTAGGTGACATTAGGGTTTTGGTTGATTTGTATCTTAAGGTGTTATTCTAGTACGAACTCTTTTATAGATCGATCCGAAATAATAACTTTGTGGTGGTTTCGTACCCGACCATAATCTCTATGTTTGTTCTCCGCTATTAGTGGCTTTGGAGTGACCCTTTGTCGCATGTTGAGGGCTTGTCATATGTTCTATCTATGTTATATTGTTGAGAGAACTTGCACTAGTGAAAGTATGAACCCTAGGCCTTGTTTCCGATCATTGCAATACCGTTTACGCTCACTTTTACCGCTCGTTACCTTGCTGTTTTTATTATTTCAGATTACAAAAACCCATATCTACTATCTATTTTGCACTTGTATCACCATCTCTTCGCCGAACTAGTGCACCTATACAATTTACCATTGTATTGGGTGTGTTGGGGACACAAGAGACTCTTCGTTATTTGGTTGCAGGGTTGCTTGAGAGAGACCATCTTCATCCTATGCCTCCTACGAATTGATAAACCTTAGGTCATCCACTTGAGGGAAATTTGCTACTGTCGTACAAACCTGTGCACTTGCAGGCCCAGCAACATCTACAAGAAGAAGGTTGTGTAGTAGACATCAAGCTCTTTTCCGGCGCCGTTGCCGGGGAGGCTAGGTAAGTGAAGGTATATCTTTAGATCTTGCAATTGAATCTTTTTGTTTCTTGTTTTAGCACTAGTTTATTTTATAAAAGAAAGCTACAAAAAAATGGATTTAAGTTTGTCTCATACGCTTCACCTTTTTGATATCTTTCGTGAGTATGATGGAAAAGAAAATTGTGCTCAAGTGCTAGAAGAAGAAATCTATAGAATGTTTTTATATGATGAGCATGATTGCAATGTTGTTAGTATGAATTCCTTGAATATCCATGATGCTAATGATATGCAAAACCACAAGCTTGGGGAAGCTATGTTTGATGAATATGATATATTTTGTCCCCCAAGCTTTGATGAGCAAATTTACTATGATGAAAGCATGCCTGCTATCTATGATGATTATTGTGATGATACGTATGCTATAAAGAAAAAGTTTGCTTATGTGGAGAGTAGAAAATTTTCTATGCTTGTAGATCATGAAAAGAATGATTTACGTTCTGGTTATATTGTTGAATTCATTCATGATGCTACTGAAAATTATTATGAGAGAGGAACATATGGTTGTAGGAATTGCAATAATGTCAAGTCTCCTCTCTATGTGCTTAAAGTTTTGAAGTTATGCTTGTTTTACCTTCCTATGCAAGTTGATTATTGTTCCCATAAGTTGTTTGCTAACAAAATCCCTATGCATAGGAAGTGGGTTAGACTTAAATGTGTTAGTCATATGCTTCATGATGCTCCCATTATGTTTCAATTCTTATCTTTTATGTGAGCATCATTATCATCATCATGCCTAGCTAGAAAGGCATTAAAGAAAAGCGCTTGTTGGGAGACAACCCAATATTTATCCTTACTGTTTTTGTGTGTTCACATTATTATGATACTGTAGTAATCATGTTTTATAGCTTTTGTTTCAATAAAGTGCCAAGTAGAACCTTTGGGAAGACTTGGGTGAAGTTTATGTGATCTTGCTGTGAAAAACAGAAACTTTAGTGCTCACAATATTAGCTGCCATTTTTTACTGGAGAGTGATTTTAGGTTGATTCTTTTTGCAGATGATTAATAGACAAATTTCTCAGGTCCAGAAATTTATTTCATAATTTTTGGGCTTCCAGAAGTATACGTTTTATGCAGATTACTACAGACTGTTCTGTTTTTGACACATTCTATTTTCTATGTGTTGTTTGCTTATTTTGATGCATCTATGGCTAGTATTAAGTGGTATGAACCATAGATAAGTTGGATTAAATTAGATATTACACCAATATGAATTTAGAATGAGTTCATTACAGTACCTAAGTGGTGGTTTTATTTTCTTATACTAACGGAGCTTACGAGTTTTGTTTTGAGTTTTGTGTGGTTGAAGTTTTCAAGTTTTGGGTAAGGATTCGATGGACTATGGAATAAGGAGTGGCAAGAGCCTAAGCTTGGGGATGCCCAAGGCACCCCAAGGTAATATTCAAGGACAACCAAGAGCCTAAGCTTGGGGATGCCCCGGAAGGCATCCCCTCTTTCGTCTTCGTTCATCGGTAACTTTACTTGGAGCTATATTTTTATTCACCACATGATATGCGTTTTGCTTGGAGCGTCATTTTCTTTTGCTAGTTTTTCCTTGATGTTAGTTAGAATAATGTTTTTCATCTTTAGTTTCAATAAAAAAGTCAAGGATAGCCTTTGCCATGCTTATTTTGCTAGTTTGCATGTTGCTGTTTGAAAACAGAAAGTTTACCGCTGTTGCAAAAATTCCCTAGAAAAGTCAGAGCATGGTATAACGTTGAATATTTTTGCATATTAAGCTCTGATAAATTTATTACAGTGGGAATTTTTGTTCATAATTTTTGGAGTCAGGGAAGTATTGATACTCTTGCATTCTTTACAGACTGTACTGTTTTGACAGATTGCTGTTATGGTTGCATTGTTTGCATATGTTTGCTCGTTTAATGATCCTATTTGATGATAGGAGTATTAAATATACAGAGGCATTTAGTATGCAATGTTGAATAATAATTTAAGTTATTTGTTACAGCAGAATATGATAAGGTTTTGCATTGGTTTATACTAACCTATCTCACGAGTTCTTGTTGAGTTTGTTGTGAATGAAGCTTTTGATAAAAAGAAGAGAAACCATGATATGAGAGGAATTAAGGAGACACAAAAGTTCAAGCTTGGGGATGACCAAGGCACCCCAAGATAATATTTCAAGAAGTCTCAAGCATCTAAGCTTGGGGATGCCCCGTAGGCATCCCACCTTTCTTCTTCAACAACTATCGGTTAGTATCGGTTGACCCTAAGTTTTTGCTTCTTCACATGAGTTGTGCTATCCTTGCATTGTAGTTTTCTTTAGCTTTGCTTGATGTTTGAATAAAGTATCAAGATCTGAAATTCTTAAATGAGAGAGAGTCTTTGCATAGTTGCATAATTATTTAGCTACTCATTGATCTTCACTTATATCTTTCGGAGTAGTTTGTCATTTGCTCTAGTGCTTCACTTATATATTTTAGAGCATGGTGGTAGTTTTATTTTGAAGAAACTATTGGTCTCTCATGCTTCACTTATATTATTTTGAGAGTCGTTAATAGCATGGTAATTTGCTTAATATTAATATACTTGGTATTCAAGATATGTGAAACTTTCTTTTGAGTGCGTTGAATACTAAGATAAGTTTGATGCTTGATAATTGTTTTGAGATATGGAGGTGATAATATCAAAGTCATGCTAGTTGGGTGATTATGAATTTTAGAAATGCTTGTGTTGAAGTTAGCAAGTCCCGTAGCATGCACGTATGGTTAAAGTTGTGTAACAAATTTGAAACATGAAGTGTACCTGGCTTGTGCATCCTTATGAGTGGCGGTCGGGGACGAGCGATGGTCTTTTCCTACCAATCTATCCCCCCTAGGAGCATGCGCGTAGTACTTGATTTTTGATGACTTCTAAATTTTTGCAATAAGTATATGAGTTCTTTTGACTAATGTTGAGTCCATGGATTATACGCACTCTCACCTTTCCGCCATTGCTAGCCTCTTCGGTACCGTGCATTGCCCTTTCTCACCTTGAGAGTTGGTGCAAACTTCGCCGGTGCATCCAAACCCCGTGATACGATATGCTCTATCACACATAAACCTCCTTATATCTTCCTCAAAACAGCCACCATACCTACCTATTATGGAATTCCCATAGCCATTCTGAGATATATTGCCATGCAACTTCCACCATCATCATCATGACATACATTACTTTTGTCATATTGCCATTGCATGATCATGTAGTTGACATCGTATTTGTGGCAAAGCCACCATGCATTATTTTTCATACATGTCACTCTTGATTCATTGCAGCATCCCGGTACACCGCTGGAGGCATTCATATAGAGTCATATCTTGTTCTAAGTTTCGAGTTGTAATCCTTGTGTTGTAATTAATAGAAGTGTGATGATCATCATTATTAGAGCATTGCCCAAAAAAAGAGAAAGGCCAAAATAAAAAAAAGAAAGGCCAAAAAAAGAAAATAAAAAGGGCAATGCTACTATCTCTTTTTCCACACTTGTGCTTCAAAGTAGCACCTTGTTCTTCATGTAGTCTCATATATTGTGCTTCAAAGTAGCACCTTGTTCTTCATATAGTGAGTCTCATATATTGTGCTTCAAAATAGCACCTTGTTTTTCATGTAGTGAGTCTCATAAGTTGTCTTTTTATACTAGTGGAAAATTTTCATTATAGAACTTGGCTTGTATATTCCTACGATGGGCTTTCTCAAATGCCCTAGGTCTTCGTGAGCAAGCAAGTTGGATGCACACCCACTAGTTTTATTTTGTTGAGCATTCATAGCTCTAGTGCATCCGTTGCATGGCAATCCCTACTCCTCATGTTGACATCAATTTATGTGCATCTCCATAGCCCGTTGATTATCCTCGTCAATGTGAGACTTTCTCCTTTTTTGTCTTCTCCACACAATCCCCATCATCATATTCTATTCCACCCATAGTGCTATATCCATGGCTCACGCTCATGTATTGCGTGAAGGTTGAAAAAGTTTGAGATTATTTAAGTATGAAACAATTGCTTGGCTTGTCATCGGGGGTATAGAAGTTGGGAACATCTTTGTGTGACGAAAATGAAGCATAGCCTAACTATATGATTTTGTAGGGATGAACTTTCTTTTGCCATGTTATTTTGAGAAGACATGATTGCTTTGATTAGTATGCTTGAAGTATTATTATTTTTGTGTCAATATGAACTTTTGTCTTGAATCTTTCGGATCTGAATATTCATATCACAATTAAGAAGATTTACATTGAAATTATGCCAAAGTATCACTCCACATAAAAAATTCTTTCTTATCATTTACCTACTCGAGGACGAGCAAGAATTAAGCTTGGGGATGCTTGATACGTCTCCAACGTATCTATAATTTTTGATTGCTCCATGCTACTTTATCTACTGTTTTAGGCAATATTGGGCTTTATTATCCACTCTTATATTATTTTTGGGACTAACCTATTAACCAGAGGCCCAGCCCAGATTTGCTGTTTTATGCCTATTTCAGTGTTTCGAGGAAAAGGAATATCAGACGGAGTCAAAACGGAACGAAATCAACTGGAAAAGTTAATTTTGGAAGGAAACCAACCTGATGGGCTTGGAGTGCACGCCAGGGGAGCCCCGGGCTGCCCACGAGGGTGGAGGGCGCCCCCCTGGGCGCTCCCCCTACCTCGTGAACAGCCCGGAGGTCCACCGACGTACCCCCTGCACCCATATATACCTACGTACCCTAAAACTTCCAGAACAGAAGATAGATCGGGAGTTCCGCCGCCGCAAGCCTCTGTAGCCACCAAAAACCAATCGGGACCCTGTTCCGGCACCCTGCCGGATGGGGATCCCATCACCGGAGGCCATCTTCATCATCACGACGCTATCCATGACGAGGAGGGAGTAGTTCACCCTCGGGGCTGAGGGTATGTACCAGTAGCTATGTGTTTGATCTCCCTCTGTCTCGTGTTCTCTCTCGTGTTCCTCTATGGCACGATCTTGATGTATTCCGAGCTTTGCTATTGTAGTTGGATCTTATGATGTTTCTCCCCCTCTACTCTCTTGTGATGAATTGAGTTTCCCCTTTGAAGTTATCTTATCAGATTGAATCTTTTATGAACACTTGATGTATGTCTTGCTGTGATTATCTGTGGTGACAATGGGATATCATGTGCCACTTGATGTATGTTTTGGTGATCAACTTGCGGGTTTCGTGACACTTGGGAACCTATGCATAGGGGTTGGCACACATTCTTGACTCTCCGGTAGTAGCTTTGGGGCACTCTTTGAAGTATTTTTATGTTGGTTGGATGAATCTGAGATTGTGTGATGCATATCGTATAATAATGCCCACGGATACTTGAGGTGACAATGGAGTATCTAGGTGACATTAGGGTTTTGGTTGATTTGTATCTTAAGGTGTTATTCTAGTACGAACTCTTTTATAGATCAGTCCGAAAGAATAACTTTGTGGTGGTTTCGTACCCGACCATAATCTCTACGTTTGTTCTCCGCTATTAGTGGCTTTGGAGAGACCCTTTGTCGCATGTTGAGGGCTTGTCATATGTTCTATCTATGTTATTATTGTTGAGAGAACTTGCACTAGTGAAAGTATGAACCCTAGGCCTTGTTTCCTATCATTGCAATACCGTTTACGCTCACTTTTACCGCTCGTTACCTTGCTGTTTTTATTATTTCAGATTACAAAAACCCATATCTACTATCTATTTTGCACTTGTATCACCATCTCTTCGCCGAACTAGTGCACCTATACAATTTACCATTGTATTGGGTGTGTTGGGGATACAAGAGACTCTTTGTTATTTGGTTGCAGGGTTGCTTGGGAGAGACCATCTTCATCCTACGCCTCCTACGGATTGATAAACCTTAGGTCATCCACTTGAGGGAAATTTGCTACTGTCGTACAAACCTGTGCACTTGCAGGCCCAACAACGTCTACAAGAAGAAGGTTGTGTAGTAGACATCATTGGCTGCTTGTTGTGACATCATCGGCCGCTTGTTGTGCAATTCTCTCATTTATTGACTACTCCCTCCTTTCCGGTTTATAGTGCTCAATTCAAAAATCTCACCAATCAAGGTAGATGACAAGTGGTGGAATACTTTTTGTAGTTTTGCAAAAGCACCTAATTAATGCTCTTGTTATCCTCAAAAAAAAATATGTTTATCAATGCATTAATTGCAATGCATGCATGCATAAAGTACATGCATTGGTCAATTTTCACTTAATACTTGCATGCAATGATTTAATGCACCTTGGAATCTGAACATGTGATGGAAAACAACCAAATTGAGCCTTATAAAATGGAAAAATTAAAATTTTGAGATAAGCCCTATAAACCGGAAAGAAGGGAGTACATAGGTTGACAATGGTGTGGGACCGTGATATCAGGAAACCAGGAGGAAGCAAAATAAATTATATATATATAATAAGGAGGCACTTGCGTACGTGAGGCTATGGCCCTGGTGGGTCCCCATTGTCATCCTCTCCAAGTAAAGTCATCTCCTCGCCCGCGCGCGCTTTCCACCCGAAACAGTCAGCGCCGCCCGCCCCGCTTCCCGGTGCAGGCAATTACTCCACCTTCAAACAACACAAGTGCCGTCCGTCCGTCCATCTGTCGCCCATATTAGTGATACGCGGTTGCCGAGGCGGCTACTCCGGCGCCACACGTCCGTCCCTCCGCCGCCCACCATTGCTATATAAACTGTTGCGCCGGGCATAGCCGCAGTCATCCGCATCCGTTCCCTTTCTCCAGTCCACAGCACTACTGCCCACCATGGCTTCCTCACGCTCCAACGCTCTTCGGGACGGGCGAACCACATACCACAACGAGATGGCAGCCATTGCTGCCGACCGGCTGGCCGGCAGGCAGTCGGAGGACGACGACGTCCCAATGGAGAACATGGTAGTCGACGATCCGGCGCCAACCCCCTCCTCCGTGCCATCCTCGCTGGTGCATTGCACCATGACCATCGGCGAGGCCCGTGCCCAATATATGGACACGGTGAGGCACATGCGTGAGGAGCAGTTCTGGGAGGCGTAGGCCGACGCCGCCTACAACCACCATGTCCTCCAGGAGCACCTGCAGGCGGAGGAGCAGATTGCCGCGGAGCGGGCGGAGCAGGAGGCGCTACTCGACTCATACCGCTCCGCCCGCAAGGGCCGCCTCGAGCGCTGGCGGTACCGCATGCGGGTGGCAAGCCTGCGGCCGCCTACAAAGAGTGTGCTGAAGCGGGCGAGGCACTGTTTGGCGAGACCGAGGACGAGGCAGAGGACAATGCCGACTCCGACGAGTCCCCGCTCCGCTGGCGTCGACGAGGCCCTACTCCGCCGAGGCCCCGTGGCACCAACAACGAGGCAGAGGACACCGACGGCTCCGCCGAGGCCCCGCCCCACCAACAATGAGGCAGAGGACATCGCCGACTCAGCCGAGGCCCCACCCTGCCGGCAACAAGGGGGAGGATTTCCACCGCTCTATCGAGGCGCCGCCTGCCGGCAACGAGATAGAGGACATCGCCGGCTCCGCCGAGGTCCCGCCCCGCTGCCAACGAGGCTGCGCCACACAGAAAACGAGGAAGAGTAGAACATGGTAGGTCACCGCCGCTCGGGTCCAAGTAAGGCCACCGCTGCTACCCTTCGGTTGAAGCCAAGCTAGGCGGGTTGACCATTGACGGCCGGTTAGCTTCTTGGCAGCGATGTGGAGTCGGAGAGCTGCGCTGGAGAAGAATGCTGCTTCTACTTAACTGCTGGTGCAGTTGGCTAACTGACACATGGGCCCAACAGGCCACATGTCAGTTACGCAAGTGCACCTGCAGTTAAGTCACTGAAGCTTCTGTTCAGCTCAGCGGGACATATGTGGGTAGCTTTGGTTAATTAATTATACCTCCAGTGCACCCCTTTTTAGTTGAAGAATGTATGAAATGTAATGAAATCCGACTTTTTATATGAAATCCGACCGAGTATGAATTTATTTATTTTGATTAGTTCGAATTCCTGTATCACTTGCATTGGATGAACATGCAAAACAATGCGTACTAGCATTATTCCCAAGGTGATCACCTCGTTTGCAGCAGTTTCACATGTACTCCCTCCGGTCCTTTCTAGTCTGCATACAAGCTTTGTCTGCAGTCAAAGTATCTCTACTTTGACCAATCTTATACAAAAAAGTATGCACTTTCACAATGTGCGAAGTAAAAAGGAACAGAAGGAGTACAAAGAGTTTGAGCAGCTTTTTACTATTTCTGTACATTGCAATCAAACACACAAGGCTGGCAATTCATAGAGAACATTCAAAACAATCATGATTAGGCATCTCGGCGACTCACATGTCATAGGCAATATTTACTTCACAACTAAAGAATAAAGAAAAAATTGATCGACGCTGCTGACAGCAAAGGGCGTCCCATTCGAAAATATCAAACGCATGTCTTTCTAAAATCAATGAGCAAAATTTGACAAGGTTGTCCCATTCCAAAATATTAAATGCCTACGATTGTGGAATGGGCAGGGTTTGCCATCAGTTTGGACATTGACATGGCACCTCGTGCTAAATAAACCAGCTGTTCTTTTTGTGCAGTTCCACCATAATCAACCAAATTCGCGCGTAGCTTCTATGATTTCGCCCTTATATGTTGCAACGCCTTGAACTTTTTTTTCCGAAAAGGGCAATGCCTTGAACTTGTCGGCACCTCCTTTCTTGTGGTGGAAATGAATGATTCGATGTATTCATGAACATTTTGTGTAGTTCCCATTGAAATCAAGCTGAGCACCCCTGTTTGCACAAATACAAAAAAGTGATTAGTATAAAGCAAACTGTACTATGAATTGATAGTTTAAACAGGCACCTACATGGTCCATGTAGAGCACACTTTTAGAAAAATGGAACTCACCAGAAAGAATCCTAGAACAACATTGTACTCGCGCATCACAGCAAAAAATGGAGATTTGTCTGTCCTTCTGAGCTGAAGTTAGTTTGGTCTTGTGGGGAGTAATGTAACCGTCCTTCAACTGCTCATTCTGATGAGAAGATAGGCAGGGCTTCTTCATCCTGGCATAATCGAAACTAGTCACCTCACATAATCCATATTCTTCTTCAGAGGAAGATGATCCTGTTGTGCAAAGACAAGAGGACTACTAAATGCTAGCATCCCTGTTTGCTCGAAAAAAGGAAAGGAAATATTTAAAACAACACAAATGAAGCACTTCTCAAGGACAGTACCACTTTTTCATGATAGTATCTAAACAATAGCACAACACCAATAGAGATGACAAAGCTCAATCATATGGATGAAATCAGTGGGCGAGTACCAACCTTTGTTAGGAGGCTTATTGTGTAGAGCATACAGATGAAGCACTTCTCCGGAACCATCTGTTGCTATCTACGGTGGTGGCCATGCTTACTATATACTCCTCGATTAGTTTAATGTTTCCAACATCTTCTTGTGCAGTTCCACTAAAATATATGGTATCTTCAAAGAAGATCCCTGTTTGCACAAGTAGAGATAATTACGTATTACATTAAGAGTAGCATCAAATCAGTGGCAAAAAAATTGCTCATTCCAGCCATAGCAATAAATTAAGATGCAAAACTATATCATTACTTGTGTCATCATAGTTCCAGTGCTTCATTACAGCACCGGGAGTTGATTTTTGTTTTTCTTCCGCTTGTCCCTCCCCTTCATCACTTGGTTCAATAACAGACAAGCTTCGCCTTCAATGTAAGATTTGGCATGTCAATTAGGGAGCACAAGTATAGTACTAAACTTAATTTTCTGATGAAAGTGGCAAAATACAGGCCAACCATTGTGAAATATCCTTATCTTACCTCAATGGGATATTACGGTGCACATACAGATTGGAAGTCTTGTCTCCATTTGTGCAGCTCACTAAAATGAAGCAACATTATTGTACAAGTAGCACAACATATGAAAGCACATTGCAGAATCATGTGAAAGAAGGCTAGTACTGACCTCTCATGATGTGGAATTCAAACAACTCACAAGGAGAAGATCTGAACCAAATTTGCCAACACGGATAGGAAGTAAGATCTCCTCTTGTGCAGTTCCACTAAGATCAAGCAATCAAGCAATGTTGTCGTTGTGACATTTTGGTTGAACTGCACAAAACACTCTTAAAACAAAAGTGTTTTGTGCAGTGCAACAAAAGGTAACAATGGCAACAAGGTGAAGTAGATAACCCTGTTTACACAGAGGTGCAAAGGAAACAATTAGTAGTCAATAACGGTGGATGGCACAGAAGCCAACAAAAAGAAGCATCTACCTTATCTAAATGGGAAAGAAAGCAAGACAGTAGCATTTTTCAAACGGTGGCATTGATTAATATTAACATGGAGATTAATATTAACAATAAAATTCGTTAAACATGTAATTTGCTTTTAACTGTGGCATTGCATCAATTTTCCAGCGGCATTATTAGAGGGTGTTTGTTTACAAGGACATTTTGGTGTAGGGACTAAAAAACTGCGTGTCAGTCCCATCTAAACCAAACAGCAGGGACTTTTAGGGACTAAAAGTGGGCATTTGGGACTAAAGAAAGAAGACCCCGAGGGAGTCTTTTTGGGACTTTTTCCAACAGTTGCCCCTGCCACGCATCACACCTTGTCTCTATTAGTTCATTACTAGGGGTAACATGGTCTTTTAGCATGTCATTTAATAACCTCTAGTCCATGTTTAGTCCCTGGAACCAAGCAGGTAGGGACTAGCGAGTTTTTAACCAAACAGGGCCTTAGATTAACAACAACTAATGAGTTGCACGGTACAGTGGACGCACGAGCACCATGTGCATCTACCAATGTACTGTGGTCATGCACAGTCTGTTGCAACAAAGAACAAAACAACCAAGGAGCATTTTTGTGTTGGTCCAGGTTTTGTTATCTTTAGACACCTTTCTCTATGTGAGAGCAGCAAATCTAGTCCTGCTCAAACTCTACAGCCTTGTCCCCCAAAACAAAAGATCCGTTCGTTACAAATGTGCGTACTGCGTTTGTCATTGTTTTCCCTTTTTGACCAACGTAGGTGCTGGATAGCCAGTCTGTACTAGTACTTTTGCCCCTTCCTTTCCTCTTTGAACCACGTCCTAGATTTATGCGATACAACTTTCCCCACTACTTTCCCCCATTCCTTTCCTCTTTGAACCACGTCCTAGATTCATGCTATACAACTTTCCCCCTTCATTTCCTCTTTGAACCACGTCCTAGATTCATGCTATATACAACTTTTCCCACTACTTTCCCCCACTCCTTTCCTCTTTGAACCACGTCCTAGATTCATGTTATACATGCAGCTAGAGCAATGCATGTGGAGTAAGTAAATTATACCTTAAGGTTCTTGGGGCGTGGTTCGGTGGGCGACGGGACGACGGCGAAGAAGAAGGGGTCGGAGGCACTCCCATGCCACCGCTGGGTGAAAGTGAACAGCTGTGCCGGTAGTGGATTCCCTCCCTCGCCGATGGCGACAGCGTTAAGCCTCCTTCCCTTCCCGGCGGACGGATCCTGCCGGCTCTTTGAGCAGCAGTGAGGGGAGAGAGAGGCCAACGAAGTCTTGTTTAGATCTGGAGAGGGCGAGAGAGTGTGAAGAGAGCGACTACAAGCATTGAGGCTCCAGCGTGTATATATATACTGGAGAGAGAGTGTGAAGCGTGCAAACCCTAGAAAACAAGGGCCGAGGCTGCAGCTTATACATGATGAGGTGATTATACGGTCACTACGAGATTGTATAGCTCCGTATCCATCCATTTTGACCAGTCAAAGAATCCTCCTGGCACAAATTATGCTTAAGTGTAGTTATCGAACCCGAGACCTCAAATTTGATGAGCGAACAGGCTAACCAGCTACACAAACCTCCCGTTATGTTCAACGAGAGGAAAATAACCTTTTATACATTCCTGCATTCGTGTGACAAGCATGCCGTGTTTTTTTGTGTGTGTGGGAGTCATTGGGATTTCAATCATAATTTTTCATGTGGCTTTGGTGGTAAGACTATCCACAGTGGTGCAGAAATAATGCAGCCTTAGTCACCTTACCTCTCTCCACATAGTACATTGGGTCCCACCGGTCAGAGGGTGAAACAAACAAATTAATAAGAAAAATTAAAAGTGCCAGCGGTGTATCTTACCTCACACATCTCGCTACTGCTCGGGAACACTGCCCAATTGATCCCTCTGTTCGCTCATGTACTATTTTAAGTGAATCCTTATTATAACATGCACACAAATTTTGGGCACTTGTATTCGACTTAAGTCAGTGTGCCACCGTATCTCGTATACTTACTACTCCCTCCGTCTAGGTGTAACAAGTCACGTTAGTGTTGGGGAACGTAGTAATTTCAAAAAATTTCCTAAGCACACGCAAGATCATGGTGATGCATAGCAACGAGAGGGGAGAGTGTTGTCTACGTACCCTCGTAGACCGAAGCGGAAGCGTTGACGCAACGTAGAGGAAGTAGTCGTACGTCTTCCCGGTCCAACCGATCCAAGCACCGTTACTCCGGCACCTCCGAGTTCTTGACACACGTACAGCTCGATGACGCACCCCGAGCTCCAATCCAGCAAAGCTTCGGGGAGGAGTTCCGTCAGCACGACGGCGTGGTGACGATCTTGATGTTCAACTGTCGCAGGGCTTCGCCTAAGCACCGCTACAATATGACCGTGGTGTAATATCGTGAAGGGGGGCACCACACACGGCTAAGGAACGATCACGAAGATCAACTTGTGTGTCCATGGGGTGCCCCCTGCCCCCGTATATAAAGGAGTGGAGGAGGGGAGGGCCAGCCCTCTCTATGGCGCGCCCTAGGGGAGTCCTACTCCCACCGGGAGTAGGATTCCCCCTTTCCTAGTCCAACTAGGAGTCCTTCCATGTAGTAGGAGTAGGAGACAAGGAAGGGGAAGAGAGAAGGGAAGGAAGGAGGGGGTGCGGCCCCTCCCCCTAGTCCAATTCGGACTAGGCCATGGGGGGGCGCGCGGCCTGCCCTAGGCAGTCCCTCTCTCTTTCCCGTATGGCCCAATAAGGCCCAATACTTCTCCCCGACGAATTCCCGTAACTCTCCGGTACTCCGATAAATACCCAAATCACTCGGAACCTTTCCGAACTCCGAATATAGTCGTCCAATATATCGATCTTTACGTCTCGACCATTTCGAGACTCCTCGTCATGTCCCCGATCTCATCCGGGACTCCGAGCTCCTTCGGTACATCAAAACTCATAAACTCATAATATAACTGTCATCGAAACCTTAAGCGTGCGGACCCTACGGTTCGAGAACAATGTAGACATGACCGAGACACGTCTCCGGTCAATAACCAATAGCGGGACCTGGATGCCCATATTGGTTCCTACATATTCTACGAAGATCTTTATCGGTCAGACCGCATAACAACATATGTTGTTCCCTTTGTCATCGGTATGTTACTTGCCCGAGATTCGATCGTCAGTATCCAATACCTAGTTCAATCTCGTTACCGGCAAGTCTCTTTACTCGTTCCGTAATACATCATCTCGCAACTAACTCATTAGTTGCATTGCTTGCAAGGCTTATGTGATGTGCATTACCGAGAGGGCCCAGAGATACCTCTCCGACATTCGGAGTGACAAATCCTAATCTCGAAATACGCCAACCCAACAAGTACCTTTGGAGACACCTGTAGAGCACCTTTATAATCACCCAGTTACATTGTGACGTTTGGTAGCACACAAAGTGTTCCTCCGGTAAACGGGAGTTGCATAATCTCATAGTCATAGGAACATGTATAAGTCATGAAGAAAGCAATAGCAATATACTAAACGATCGAGTGCTAAGCTAACGGAATTGGTCATGTCAATCACATCATTATCCTAATGATGTGATCCTGTTAATAAAATGACAACACATGTCTATGGTTAGGAAACATAACCATCTTTGATCAACAAGCCAGTTAAGTAGAGGCATACTAGTGACACTCTGTTTGTCTATCTATTCACACATGTATTATGTTTCCGGTTAATACAATTCTAGCATGAATAATAAACATTTATCATGAAATAAGGAAATAAATAATAACTTTATTATTGCCTCTAGGGCATATTTCCTTCAGTTAGAAGGTGCAACGGGACCAAGGTGCGTGTGTGTGTGTGTGTGTGTGTGTGTGTGTTTAACAGCGTGTGTGTGTAAGAGAGAGGGACAGATCGACCTACTCCTATAGAGAGATGGTGTGTAGTGTATGATTTTAGCCGCGAGAGTCGGTGCATCCTCTCATTTCCTGGCATGTCCGGTAGGGACATGCAAACAGCTGCCACGCCCGCTCCTGACCAGCCTGGCCCACCCAAAGCCCCTCCATCGCCCGTGCATGCTTCCCGCCCGAAACGGTCAGCCGCTCCAAAGAATCGGTGCCACATTCATGCCCGGGCAGAGCGGACGCGACCTCTCACTGGCGCAAGAGTGATGGTTGCTTTGTCCGTCCAACTTACTGCTGGGTCTATGTGATTTGATGGCTCATTGGTCTTTATTACTGAGGTGGTAGGACTGCTGGATGTCCCATGCTTTCGGTGAAAGGAGGTACTACTAAGATTACAATTTTCTCGATTCTTACAGCGGAGGAGTGCAAGAGCAGTGAAAACATGCAGGCTCAGTGATTACATGGCCCACCTCACACTATCACCGTGCGACACCTAACTCTTTACATAGTACTCCCTCTGTTCCAAAATATTACTAGATGAGTCCCCGCGCGTTGCCGCGGAACAGCCGTATATCTCTCTGCGCAAAATTATCGATTTCATAGAACTAAAAAAACTCTATAACCGCATGACAAATGTGGTAGCCAAACTAAATAAACTCCCATCATCATTTAGATCATCCCACGTAAGGAAAAAAGATCAGCCAACTCCTACTACATAATGGGATTATATTTTTCTTTTTGACATGTTAATGGGACTTAAAAGCTCACTTACATTCATGCTACCGGTGCATGCTTGCATGCAGACATGTTGATGTGATTTAAAACCCACTCACATGCATGCCATGGTATTTCTGCATGCTTGCATGTGGCTTAGTGCGGAGCCTCTCAACGTCTAGATCAGATGGCTATTATGGACTGATTTAGTTCATCTAACGGCTACATTAATTTTGATGATGTGGCTCAAGGAGAGGATAGAGAATTCCTATTAGTGAGTAGATAAGTCTTTGTAGAGACTCCACTAGGTGAACTACATACAGAACAAAATGAATGAATCTACACTGAAAATGCATCTATATACATCTGCATGTGGTTCATGGTGAAATCTCTACAAAGACTTATATTTAGGAACAGAGGAAGTACTATTATAGTACGTACTGTAATTTATCAGCGAGATAAATTTGTACAATGCTATGAAGCTTCCAGCTTCTGTTACATTTATCTTGCGTCCAAGGTTGCCTGTTACAACATTTCATCAAATACAAAGGAGACTAACATGCATGCTATGGCATCTCAATGATTGACAAATCATAGCAAATATGTACTCCCTCCGTTCCAAAATAAGTGTCTCAACTTTGTGCAAACTTTAGTACAAAGTTGTACTACTACTAAAGTTGACACTTATTTTGGAATAGAGGCAGCTAAAGAAAAAAATGATCCATGCAGTCCCTAGCCCTTGAACCGTGAACCCTAACCAGGCTTCAATTTGCTGGCAATGTTCGAGCTTCCTAATAAATGAAGTTTGCAACATTTTGACCATTGGATCATTTTGTGCAGCTTCACCAAAATCGAGATGAGCATCTCTGTGGCAAAGAAATTGAAGAAGCGTGATTAGAATAAGATTACTGGGACTAGTTGATGAGACATAAACTCATCACAAATACAATACGTAGAAGCCAGTAGAGGTATGTGCGGGGCAAAGAAGTAGAGAAATATCTACAGGGAGTGATGTGGGCAGCTGGAGCAGTGGTGCAAGCCGATTGTAAAGGGAGTTGTACCTGAGGGACACAACTCAACCTTGAGGAGGGTGGCGGAAGGCAGCGACTGCCCACATCGCGTCAGTGAGCAAGGGATGAAGGCAACCTCACCGGCTTTGTGAGAGAGAACGGCGGGGACCCCTGATCGGGACGTGCCGACAGTGGGTTTTCGCCGTCGGCGACGGCGACCGCATCTACAGTAAGTATCCACCCCTTCCCCCAGCGAACGTGATCCGCCGGGATGTTAGAGATGTGGCCACAGTCGTTTTGTGCAAGAGAGTGTGAAGAGAGCAACCCCAACAAGCAACCGTGTAGGCTGGCCCGTCCTGACTATGTATATAGTGGAGCGGTTTCCTTTTCTCTCCATATGAACCTATCATATTGCGTACGTGCCACTGAAGAAATAAAAACTTTATTTATAAATGACGCGGCAACTAGTACTCGTTCTCCTATAACCTTGCGCTTGGCATCTCCAAAATATGAACCTTGCGATTGGCTCTTCGCCTCTTCGGGAAGTCGAGCAATAATGGTAGTGCAGTATATATCGTTCTCGCTATATGAGACCAAATGAATTGTTGCACGTCCACCACGTGGGCGAGGGTCGACGGGCGAGGGAGAGTGCTACAAATGGAGCAAAATGAGTGAATCTACACTCTAAAATACGTCTATATACATCAGTGTTTAGAGTATGTACTAGTAGTTCATATTGAAATCTACTAAAGGACATATATATTCCAAACAATATGATATAATCTCTATAACCAAGGTAGTAGGGACAAGGAGTAAATGGAGGGAGTAGTAAATTTTTCTCCTTGTCCTGTGAGCCACCGCGCGCATGGGCGAGGGAGCGGGCATAAGGCGGAGCAAGCTTCACCTCATCCTGCGAGCCACTGCGCCCGTGGGCGGGGGAGACGGCGTACTAAGCAAGCTTCTCCTCGTTCTGCGAGTTGACGGGACACATCAAAAGTACTCCAGTGTATAGAGCCTTGCCTCTAAGGTAGGCCCCACATGGTTTGTCTCTTTTTTTAATTTAACATAATGCGTCAAGTCGCAATTTTTTTGTTCACCCGTGGTAGACGATCCTCCCTCCACCAAGTGGACAACCAGTACATGTGCCAAATTACCATGTGGGCTGCCTTTTTCGTACAGAAATGAGCTCCACCGTGTACCCGCGCGGGTGTGGATGGGAAAGAGACGGGAGTACGTGCGCCGTGCATGCACCTCTTCTCTTCGTGCACGCCCCCACCTACGTGGGTGTGTGTGAGAGATACAAACCGTGTTCATAAGTGTTTTTTGTTTTGGGGTGGGGGGTGGGGGTGGGGTGGGGGGTTGATTTCATGAATTATTTGTGGGAATATGTGTCAATGACATCTCAAACAAAAGTTTGCATGCAATGTGCCACACCCCTAGTTCTGGTTTGCCTAGTGATAGCATCTGGTGTTGCATCATGTCTAAATTCCACTGAAATTTGAATTGAGGTAAATTTACAAGCCTCGGAAATAAATAAAGGGGCAAGAAACCTAAAAAAATTCATTCAATGAATCCAAAGTGACCTTTGTTAATGTTTGATAATTTTTGGCAAGGGTTTGGATCCCAACCAAAAATGATGAACATTTTTATGGAATATTTTGGTACTTTGAATTTAAATCATTATGCTATTTGAATTTGAATTTATCTTCATATATCTAGAATATATTTTCAAATGCTTCTGAAACAATTTATGTGCCTTGAAAAAAGTCCATGAGGCAACATAAATAAATTCAGAGGAAGTTTGGCACTTGTATGAATTATGTTTGAATTCAAAACAGTGGAAAAACAAAATAAAAAGAAAACAGAACAGAAACTTAAAACAGAAACCTCACCTGGTCCTTACCTGGCACTGTTGGCCTGCTGCTGTTTTGGCCCAGCCCATCAGGCGCTGCCCTGTCGCCTTCCTCCTCACGCCAGTAGGTGAGGGCGCATGCCGGCGCGCGAAGCCACACGCCGTGGCCACCTCCTCCCTCCCAGCATGCCTCGCTCCTCCTCGATGCACCAGGCGACGCCACGCGGCCCCTCGACTCCCTCTCACTCTCCTCCCGTCCTCATCCCCTCCTTTGGCCCTCTCTCTCGCAAGAACAGAGCGCAACCGAGCGCTGCCGCCGACACCGCTCGCCACCACCGCAACCACCGCCTTCCCCTCGACCCCTCGACGCGTTCAGGAGCACCGCCACATCGTCCCTGACCTCTCCGCCAAGTCAAGCAAGTCGGTACGCACCGTAGCACCGCCCTGTCTGCGTGTTCAACCTCGGACCACTGGAGATCCCTGTCGCCACCTTGCTCTCTCCAGTGCTTCCCCGAGCACACCGAGGCCACCTCTGCACTCGCCGTGAGCTCCTCTACCGATCCACCCTTCTCCCATGACCATTAGCTCATCGTAGCCTTCATTTCCGTTGAGACCGAGACCTCACCGGCGCCAGACTTGTCATCGTCGTCATTTTGGTTCGCCTCTGTCTAAACCGAGCATGCAGTCGTGCTCAGTGCACCCCCAAGAGGCCATAGCACCCCTCTGCACTCCCTATCGTGCTCCCTAACGCTGCCCCCGTGCTAACCCGAACTCCGGCCTCCGCCTTGGAGCTCGCCGTCGTCGGCTCCGACCACCATAGGCCCGACCGCCACCACCACTCAACGCGTGCCTGCAAGAGCTCTCCAACGAGCCCAAGAACGACCTCGTCTGTGCCTTGTGGGCGTTTTCCGAGCCGCACCGCCGTCTCAGGCCTCGCCGGCGTCGAGTCGCCGGCAGGTTTGACCTTGTTTGACCCAGGTTGACCCCAGTTTGACTCCCCCTGAGTCACTAACGAGTGGGCCAAGGCCCTAGCTAATCCTAGATTAGTTTTTAATTAAGTTTAATTACTCCACTGACATTTTTAGTTAGTAGTAGTTTAAAACTAATTAATTTAGATTAGTTAGTTAGTCACTGACGTGCGGACCCCACACGTCAGGTTTGACCTGGACCCGGCTTCGTTGACCTGCTGACATCATACTGACGTCAGGCTGACGTAGTAAATCATTTTCTGAATTTATTCTTTTTAGGAAATTCCAAAAATAGTATAAACTTCTAAAAATCATAGAAATTCAACCGTAACTCCAAATGAAATAATTTATATATGAAATATTATCAGAAAAATCCAATCTATCCATCTGTACCATTTTCATGGATGTTTGAACAACCTAAGGTTGCTGCATATGGCAATTTTCATAATTGGCATTTAAATAAGCACATATGGAGTTTGAATTTGAACCCTTGGTTCAAACCAACTTCATTTAATCTGTTCTAAGTTGCATTAGCCAAAACACACTCATTTTGCCATGTCATATTCATGCATCATATTGTTGCATTGCATTGATTGTATTTTCTCTGTGTTGCCGGTATTTGTCCCCTCTCAATAGACATGGTTCCAACGATGAGTTCGATGACATCGATCAAGAACTATATTATCTTCAGAAGTGCCAGGCAAGCAAAAACCCCTTGTTCATTCCGATACAATCCCACTCTCTCGCTCCTTCTCTATTTTATTGCATTAGGACAACAATGATTCATCTGTTACTTGTTGCGGTAGCTGAACCCCTTTCCTCTGCATGACCTGTCATTGCCACAGTAAATAGATGAAACCCACTAGCATGAGTAGGAGTTGTTTGAGCCCTGATGTGCCTACTCATTCATGCTTGTTTGTCATGCCTGCTACTGCTTAGAGTTGAGTCAGGTCTGATTCATCGGGGATGAATTGGAGGTGTGTGAACATGTCCTACTGTGTGTAAACTAAGTGTGTGAACACGATTTGGTAAAGGTAGCGGTGAGAGGCCATGTAGGAGTACATGGTGGGTTGTCTCATTGAAACCGTCCTTAGGAACTCAGTCATGTGTTTGTGATCCATGAACAACTACTACCACACATTGGGATCCTTATTGACTCTCTCGACTTATTAATCAACTCGATCTCTGTCCAGGAGTTGCAACTAGTTTCTGGTGTTTGTAGGTTATGTTAGTAGTCTACCAAGTGGCACCCGGTACAGGTGGGCTTGGGACAGACTAGGCACCGTGGCATGGTGTACCAAGCATAGATCCATTCGTCGAGGTGGGCTTGGGAACCCTGCACACATCATTTGGAGCCGTGAGCGACACCCCGGCCGGATCTCCTTGCGGATGGAACCCGAATAGGCGATAAACCTGGACGAGAGACTTGTGTGGTTAGTCAGGTCGTGGCCGACACCCTCGCTAGGCTTCCGCTTGAAAGTTGCCGAGTACATGTCGTGTAAACAGCGATAAGTGGTGAGAGCGTGTGTGAAGAAGTACACCCCTGCAGGGTTAACATTATCTATTCGAATAGCCGTGTCCGCAGTAAAGGACTTCTGGGTTGCCTATACAGTTCTTAGACAAGTGAAAGTGGATACTCTAAAATGCGCAAGATAAGCGTGAGTGCTATGGATGGCGTTCTCGTAGGTATGGGAGCAGATCCATAGTAGTTAGTTCTGATGTAAGTCTTGCTGGGTACATTTGTACTCACGTTTGCCTATTTTATGTTTTTGTAGAGAGACTTCAGTCTCGCTAGTAGTTCCACGTGGACTTCGATGTTTAGCTTGTTACCTCAGCTACGATCTTGTGCCCTCAGCAGGATCTTGTAGATAGTGAGGCTTCTCAGCCTTTTTCATTTGTAGATGTCTGTAGTCAGACATATTAAGCTTCCGCTTGTGCTTTGACTTGTATTCTCTGAATGTCGGGTCATGAGACCCATGTTTGTAATATCTCGCTCCTCGGAGCCTATTGTATAAATACTTGAGTTGTAGAGTCATGTTGTGATGCCATGTTGTATTTTCACATATCGAGCATATTGTGTGTATGTTATTGAAATGCTTGGTATGTGTGGGATCTGACTATCTAGTTGTTTATCCTTGGTAGTCTCTCTTACCGGGAAATGTCTCCTAGTGCTTCCACTGATCCCTGGTAGCTTACTACTGCTCCGGAACACTTAGGCTGGCCAGCATGTGTCCTTCTTTGTTCATGTGTCTGTTCCTTTGGGGAAATGTCACGCGATGACTACCGGAGTCTTGTTAGCCTGCTACAACCCGGTTTACCGGAGTCCTGCTAGCCAGTTGCTACAGCCCGGATTCACTCGCTGATGACCGACACGTTCATTGCTGGGTCATGTATGCCTGTCCATGTAAGTTAGTGCCACTTTGGGTTCACGACTAGCCATGTCAGCCCAGGCTCCTTGTCATACGGATGCTAGCCACACTATCATATACGTGTGCCAAAAGGCGTAAATGGTCCCGGGCCTGGTAAGGCGACACCCGTGGAAATACCGTGCGTGAGACCGCAAAGTGATATGAGGTGTTACATGCTAGATTGGTGTGCCATTGAGTCGGGGTCCTGACAGCTTTGGTATCAGAGCTTGACTGCCTGTAGGTTTACCAAGCCAAATTGGTCGAAGTTGAGTCTAGAGATTCTTTAGTTATATAAGGGAATTGATTGTGGTTGGGAACATAGGGCTCTTTTTATTTCTTATACCTTATTCCCTTCTGATCTAAGTCAGCCTCTTCTTTTCTACCGGGGTTAAGAAACTAGGCTTTCTCTTCTTTCTATCAGGATCACGTGTTACTAATCCATAAACTTATAGGATTGATGGATTCAAGCCTCAGTTCAGTTCCTACTACTTCCTATGTTCATAGATGGCTTCAGAACCTTGATATCAGGATGATCGAGTGGTTGTGCCACCATTTTGTAGGATGTCTCAAATATTTTCGAGCATTTGCAGCCGTTATGCTGTCCGAGTCGTCCGAGGTTTCTAAACAATCTGATGCATTTGCAAATCCCTTCTTCCCGTTCTCGCTGTCCCTTTAGGCCAGTTTAAGCACACTAACTAGTGAGTTGAGGTACTCTGTTGCCTCGTCATATATGTTGGAGCTATTATTATGACCCTAGGTGTCTAGAGTATCACCTAGTAATCTAGCCATGTTTTGTGCTCCCAGTGTGATGATTTTGGCCATCATTCTCGAAAGCATCCCGTGATGCCACTTAGTAGTAGGTATGCTACTCCTGGGTTTCTGAACCCGAGATTTCCCTACTTACTTCACGTTGTTAGCATTTGCTAGTTCCATTAAGATATTAGTAACTTTTGCGATAGTCCTCGAGGTTCGTGGTACATCCTTCTTCCAATTACCATGAACCATTCTTGGCAGGAGTTCTTTTGAACCAAAAGGTCACGACCAGAGTGCTCTTGATGGGTTCTCCATTCAAGAATTGTGAATCTGCCAGTCTTACCTTTTTGCATGGGTTATCCGGAAGAAACCTGTTGGACTTCATTTGACATGCTAAACCATGCATCCACAACTCAGAAAATCATATGTTCCCTTGAGTTGTCCCTCTTTAGTTGTCTTCTGACCTTCATCTATCAATTGATAGTCAAGCGTATGTATGCATTCGTTCATAGATGCTTATTACCCTTGTGGTCCGTCAAGCCATTTTATTCCAGAGTGACTAGGAGAAACAAACTCCAGTACCTCATCCATATCTAGGATTGGGTCAAAGCAGTTGTGTTCCGCAGATCAAAATGCCAATCTAGCTTTTGTTCTGTTCTACCATGGGGTGTTGCCCTCTTTATGTCAGGATTGTCATGAGAATTGCACCACCTCTTATGAAATTTTGACGCAGTGATACTTCCTGCCATCATGGTTCATTCCTAGGTTTCCCTGCTATTGTAACCGGAATGCCGACAAGTGAATCATGGTGTGTGAAATCAATACTCCTAGCAACTCTGTTGCTTGGTCGTTAAAGGACAATAATTTCATTCTTAGCATGTTGATTATTGAATCATCATTTTAAGATTGATCGTGCTACCTAGTCCATTCTCCTGGTGCACTCCTCGATCGATGTGTTAGGATTATTTCAAATCTTTGCTCTATTGATCATATCGTCTTGCCCAGAAAGGCAAGACTGTTCTCGAGCTTAGTAACATATCGGTGGTTCGTGATTTCCTGAATATCTTCTCGGAAGTATTACCAGGTTGTTCTCTGACCCTTATGTTGAGTTCGTGATCAAGTTGGTTTATTCCTGTAAACCACCCTTTCTCCAAGAATCTGTGTTGGATACCCCTGAGCTAGTTGGTTTAGCTAAACAACAACTTGGAGAGCTGGAAGATAAAGGCTTCTCCGACTTAGTTCATGTTAAGGGATATCTTTTATGTGTGTTGAAGAAAGATGATATCTTCATCGATTGATCCTCGTGACCAGTTGTTGGACCTATTGTCTTGACAAAACTTTGATTTGAGTGTGGGCTATCCTCAAATCAAATCAGAACCAACGATGTTCGTAATGTTGTCTTACTCATGTATTTTCCTCGAGCATACACCGTTATGTCTTTTGGTTCTGACCAATGCTATCACTTGATCTCATAATTATGGAATTCCATCTTCATGGAAACCTGGATGAATTGTTGTTGAGTCCATCAATAACATTTTTATCTCCTCCATGATTTTGTTGAATATTAAGATAGTGTTGGAAACTTTTGAAAGCATTTTCTTCATACTATCTCATGAAGGATATGTTTGGATGAAAGAAGTGACTTTCTTTAATTCATGTGCACTTGATGTAAGTTGTCGCCGTGGATCTGAGAAAGATTGTTTTTGCTTCCTCTAGAATCGTCCCAAGTTAGTCACGCCTATATGCGAAGTACTCTATGGTTTGATAGGTTGGCCGCCTCCATTCCATATGTGTTTCCTAGCACACCAAGCCACTGATTGATTTGTTCAAGGAGAAGAAGTTCCTTCTTAAGAGCAAGACTTATGCAAGGGCTTCGATATCCTCGATGATGGTTCCCCTTCTGAACTCGGTAGCGTTGTATTATAAGACTACTAGGTGGTCATGCTTGTCTCGGACAACATGTTCACATGTTGTAGCAGAACCAGCTCATGTTTTCAAGCTTGCTATCGTAGTTCACTCCCCGAGAATCTCGCAACGTCATCTCGTCGATTTGTGTTGCAAAGTTTCTTTTCCAGACATGTTGTCTGAAATATCCTATCACCAACCAGATCTGAATCTCAGACAGACATGATGGTTGGTACTTTTCCAAGATCTGTGATGTAGGCTGTGGCAAGGTTGATGTTTTGGCCGACACACCTAGCCGGAAGATCTATAATTGTAGTATCTTGAATGAGAAATTTGCCCATCTTCTCTATAAGGATTTCATGTGACTTTTCTAGAAGTGTTCCTTATAAATCCTTTCTCTTCCAAAGTCCGGCCTATACTTGATGGCCACGTTAATGCTTTAAGTATGACCGTGGTATGTAGAACATCAAGGAGAACATTAGAAGCAGAGTGTTAAATGTTTCTCAGTCAATCATCCAGATTTTGATTCCTTGGCCTCGCTAAGGTGAAATCTGAGGAGATGTTATCTTCCTTTGCATCTGCATCGTCCATCACTATTCATCATGGTAGTACGTTGTGTTGCCAGGATCCTTGACACAGATATTGGTAAAACCTTAATGAATATGGAGATGCTCCAGTTCTTGAGAGCACGCACAAGCGCTAGGTGTTATTATCGACACTAACTGAGATTGCTCTTAGTTTCCTTGGTTATGCTATAACTTTTCAAACAGTGGACTCACTCTCTACTATTGAGCTTCTCCCCAGTTACTAAAATCATCCCTTGTGTTGTTTTCAACAAGGTAATCCACATCATCCATTCTAATCTGGGTATGCCATTCTACCGAACCCCTCCAAATGATCGCTCGAGAATTGCCTTAGGCTGGCATAAAGAGTTTCCATGATCTCTGAATCAAAGGTAATTCTTTTTGCCAGTAAGGGGATATTTCTACGAGTCACCTTCCCTAAGGTGCCCTATTATGGTATCATGGCAATTCAACTCCTCGCTATGTTGACAACTGTTCACCACCCTCTTAAGTATGGAATTGGTTTCTACCTAGTGAACCTTTGTCATCTGTTCCACTCCATCCTTTGGATGAATGCTTCGTATCTCAGCTCGAGAGATGTTCTTACCTCTCACTCCATGGGTTGATCCTGAGTTGTTCGATCTCTGAGAAGATCGATCTGTCTAGAGTTTTTCCTTCCCTCTCTTTGTCATGTTGGTCAAAGATCTCAGAGAAAGGCATCGGGACAATGATGATGATCAAATCAAAGTTCATTTGAAGTGCACCCTGGATCGTGAAGATTGTGTTAGTTTGCGTTCCCCCTTCATCCTACCCTACGTTTGAATCTCGGGACGAGATTCTTGCTTAGTGGGGGTGAGTCGTCACATCCCTAGTTCTGGTTTGCCTAGTGATAGCATCTGGTGTTGCATCATGTCATAATTCCAGTGAAATTTGAATTGAGGTAAATTTCCAAGCCTCGGAAATAAATAAAGGGGCAAGAAACCTAAAAAAATTCATTCAATGGATCCAAAGTGACCTTCGTTAATGTTTGATAATTTTTGGCAAGGGTTTGGATCCCAACCAAAAATGATGAACATTTTTATGGAATATTTTGGTACTTTGAATTTAAACCATTATGCTATTTGAATTTGAATTTATATTCATATATCTAGAATATATTTTCAAATGCTTCTGAAACAGTTTATATGCCTTGGAAAAAGTCCATGAGGCAACATAAATAAATTCAGAGGAAGTTTGGCATTTGTTTGAATTATGTTTGAATTCAAAAAACAGTGGCAAAACAAAATAAAAAGAAAACCGAACAAAAACTTAAAACAGAAACCTCACCTGGGCCATACCTGGCACTGTTGGCCTGCTGCTGTTTTGGCCCAGCCCATCAGGCGCTGCCTTGTCGCCTTCCTCCTCGCGCCAGTAGGTGAGGGCGCGTGCCCGGCGCACGAAGCCACACGCCGTGGCCTGCCTAGCTCCTCCTCAGCCTCCCTCCCAGCCTGCCTAGCTCCTCCTCGATGCACCAGGCGATGCCACACAGCCCCTCGACTCCCTCTCACTCTCCTCCCGTTCTCATCCCCTCCTCTGGCCCTCTCTTGCAAGAATAGAGTGCAACCGAGCGTTGCTGCCGACGCCGCTCGCCACCACCGCAACCACCGCCTTCCCCTCGACCCCTCGACGCGTTCAGGAGCTCTGCCACATCGTCCCCGACCTCTCTTCCAAGTCAAGCAAGTCGGTAAACACCATAGCATCACCCTGTCGCCATCTTCAACCTCGGACCGCCGGAGATCCCTCTCGCCGCCCCGCTCGCTCCGGTGCTTCCCTGAGCACACCGAGGCCACCTCTGCACTCGCTGTGAGTTCCTCTACCGATCCCCACTTCTCCCATGACCATTAGATCATCGTAGCCTTCGTTTCCGTCAAGACCGAGACCTCACCGGCACCGGACTTGTCGCCGTCGTCGTTTTGGTTCGCCTCCGTCTAAACCGAGCACGCAGCCGTGCTCACTGCACCCCCAGGAGGCCATAGCACCCCTCTGCACTCCTTGTCGTGCTCCCTAACGCCGCCCCCGTGCTAACCCGAACTCCGGCCGCCGCCTTGGAGCTCGCCGTCGTCGGCTCCGGCCACCATAGGCCCGACCGCCACCACCACTCGACACGCGCCTACAAGAGCTCTCCAACGAGCCCAAGAACGGCCTCGTCCGTGCCCTGTGGGCATTTTCCGAGCCGCGCCGCCGTCTCGGGACTCGCCGGCGTCGAGTCGCCGGCGGGTTTGACCTCGTTTGACCCGGGTTGACCCCAGTTTGACTCCCCCTGAGTCACTGACGAGTGGGCCAAGGCCCCAGCTAATCCTAGATTAGTTTTTAATTAAGTTTAATTACTCCACTGACATTTTTATTTAGTACTAGTTTAAAACTAATTAATTTAGATTAGTTAGTTAGTCACTGATGTGTGGACCCCACACGTCAGGTTTGACCTGGACCCGACTTTGTTGACCTGCTGACGTCACACTGACTTCAGGCTGACGCAGTAAATCATTTTCTGGATTTATTCTTTTTAGGAAACTCCAGAAAATAGTATAAACTTCTAAAAATCATAGAAATTCAACCGTAACTCCAAATGAAATAATTTATATATGAAAAATTATTAGAAAAATCCAATCTATCCATCTGTACCATTTTCATGCATGTTTGAACAACCTAAGATTGCTGTATATGTAAATTTGCATAATTGGCATTTAAATAAGCACATATGGAGTTTGAAGTTGAACCCTTGGTTCAAACCAACTTCATTTAATCTGTTCTAAGTTGCATTAGACAAAACACACTCATTTTTCCATGTCATATTCATGCATCATATTTTTACATTGCATTGATTGTGTTTTCTCTGTGTTGCCGGTATTTGTCCCCTCTCAATAGACATGGTTCCAACGATGAGTTCGATGACACCGTGAAGAACTATATTATCTTCAGAAGTGCCACGCAAGAAAACCCCCCTTGTTCATTCCGATACAATCCCACTCTCTTGCTCCTGCTCTCTTTTATTGCATTAGGACAACAACGATTCATCTGTTACTTGCTGCGGTAGCTGAACCCCTTTCCTCTGCATGACCTGTTGTAAGGGCATATTTATCCCTATGGTGTTTTGGTGATTGATGACAATGCTTTTGAGGACTAATCGTGTGCCTTGAGTTTCTCAGTTGCTTCATCGCTAGGAACGAGACGGTTCGGTGCCCCTCGAAGACTTTTGAAGACGGCGTTGTTCTACGTTTCTTTTTGGTGGACTTGAATCGTACGAGAGCCGTACTATTAAGAGGGGGTCCGCATCGGAAAGGTTCGGTTGGAATCATCATGTACACGTTTCCCTCCTTGTCTCTACCTTTCCCTTGCACTTTGGAGCTTCCCCCGGTTATCCTCTTTGTGATTATCCTGTCTGCTATTGCTGAGCTTGCGGTAGTACTGCTCACTGGAGCGGTAGTACCGCAAGCACCAGCGGTAGTACCGCTGGAGCCCACGGTAGTACCGCTCCTCTGGAGTCGTAGTACCGTGGCTCCTAGGCCAAGTGCCGCTGCGGTGCGGTAGTAGGGGCGAATGTAATTTTTTACATCCCCGCCCCCACGGTAGTTGTCGTGGTTTTGTCACGGCAGATTTCCTCATGAAGGGACTTAGTCGTGGAGCCATCGCTACGGGTTAACTTGAAGGGGTTAAAGCGGACGCAATGACACAAGGGTTTATACTAGTTCGGCCCCTTCAATTAAGGTAAAAGCCTACATCTAGTTGTGATGGAATTGATGTGGTCTCGATGACTAGGGAGCAAACAAGCTTCGCCTAGGCTCGAGTTGTTGTTGTCTGTCTTTGAACCGCCGCCGGATCGTCCCCTTATATACACGGGTGACGCCCGTCGGTTCATAGAGTCCCACACCGGTTCATATTCATATCTCGGTTGGTCTCTCTCTATTCCTATCTTACAATACAAGTTTACATATCAAGCCGGTTTACGGCTACAGGTTCTAAACCGACTACAGGCCTTGGGCCTTCATCTGCTTAATCACCTTTATACTACTAATGAAGTTAACCCGGGACAGGTAGGCCGATTCACAGCTAGTAGTAATATCCCCAACATTAGGCCCCAGATTGATTTGAACTAGTTCATGTCAATCCTTCACAAAAATCTTTGTCTTCAACATCTTCTGGTAATTGGTAAACCACCATGTCGTCATCATCTCTGGTTGCTGTAGACCGGCATGACATCATCACGAAGTTTAACATTTATGACGCCTTCTTTCATTGATAGATCTGCGATACCCAAGGCAGCAGCTCCACTTCCGAATTTTGTGGCTCCTGGATCCACGCGCCTGACACACGTCCTTTGCCTTATAAATAGGACCGAAGGGTCATTTCCTTTTCTCCCCTTCGTGTCACATCCCTAGCTGCTGGTAGTGCTCTAGGTTAGCTTCATGTGTGCATCATGTCTATATTTTTGAAACTTGAATTGAGGAATATTGGAAGCCTCAAAACCCTAAATAAAAGAGGGGCAAAAACCCTAGAAATCTCATTCATTGCTCCAAAAGGCTCTTCTTAAATGTTTGATAATTTTTGGTAAGGGTTCTGGTCCCAACCAAAATATTGAACATTTTTAAGGAATTATTTTTGGGACTTTGAATTTAAATCATTAGCTATTTGAATTTGAATTATATTCATATAATTAGAATATAATTTCAAATACTCCTGAAATATTTTATGAGCTTTTGGAAAAATCCATCTAGCAAAATAAAAATATTCAGAGGAGTTTTTGGCATTGTTTGAATTTGTTTAAATTCAAACAATGGCAAAAGATATTAAATAAAAGAAACAGAACAGAAAAAAAATAAAAAGAGTAAAGCCTACCTGGCCTCACCCGTGCAGCCCACCAGCCGGCCCAGCTCCCCCACCTGGCCGGCCCAGCCCACCTCCTCTTCCCCCTTGTCCTCTTCCTCCTCTGCCAGGAGGACGGACACCGCGACATCGCCGCGCGCGCCACCTCCACCCTGTTCGGCCACCTCCTGCTTCCTCCCTGGCCTCCCCAGCGACGCCCCGGACGACACCACGTGCCTCCCCGACCCCTCTCACCTCTCCCTCGCTCTCTGGACCTCCCTCCCCCTCGCTCCTCTGTTTCCCCTCCCGCGACCGAGCGGAGCTCGCCGTCATCGTCGCCGTACCCATGGCCACCGGCCACCCCTAGCCTCGCCGATGCACCCAGGAGCTCCGCCTCGACCCCCTCTTCCTCCCCACCGATCCACAGCCCTCCGGAAGCCCTGCATCGCCGCCATCGCCGTCGTCTTCTACCTCGGACCCGCCGGCCATCTTCGTCAAATTCGCCGGCTCCGGACCGTCCCCGACCTCGCCGAGCATCTCTTCGTGACCGTGGTGAGCCCCCGGTCCTCTTCCCCCTAATCCCGCCTTCGTTTGCTTGCCGTAGCCGCCGCCCCCTTGCTTACCGTAGCCGTCGCCGCGCGGGCTCGTCGCCGGCGAAGCCCCGGTGACCAAATGGCCCCGCGCGTGCGTCCGTTGCACTCGCAACGACCCGTGGAGTAACGCTAGCGTGGCAGCTAGCTCGTTTGCAAGCCGCAGCGCTAACCCCGCACCCACCCGAGCTCCGGCCGCCGCCTCGCTCGCCGCCGTTGCTGATTCCGACCACCTCAGCACCTCCCGCTGCTACCAAATGACGCGCCTCACCACGACGCGTTCGTAGAGATCAACCGCGGCTCAAACCACTGTCTGTACGCGAAACCCGAGCAACTCCGGCGTGTTGCCGCCCCGGGTTTGGTCGCCGCCGGCTGGTCTCCGGTGACGCCGACGTGGCGCACTTATTTAGTCGCTAATGACCCTGTTAACTAACCTGTGACACTGACAGTGGGCCCCGTAGCGGGTCAAAGCCCGGGTCAACGCGGGATTAGCCCCTGTGTCACTGACGTGTGGACCCCACACGTCAGGTTTGACTCGAGCCGGCCCCTGTTGACTTGCTGACGTCATGCCAACGTCATGCTGACGCAATAAGTATATTTCTGGATTTAATTTTAATCAGGAAATTCCAGAAAATGCCTAAACTTCAATAAATCATAGAAAATTAACCGTAACTCCAAATTAAATAATTTATATATGAAAAATTATCAGAAAAATTCAAGGAATCCATCTGTACCATTTTCATGCATGTTAGAACAACTTATAGCTGCTGTTTAGCACAAATCAATCAAAGGGCATTTAAATAATCATATATGGAGTTTGAATTTGAATCTTGTATTCAAACCAACTTCATTTAATCTGTTGCTAGTTGCATTAGCTCAAAACACATTCATATTGCCATGTCATGAGCATGCATCATATTGTGCATTGCATTGATTGTGTTCCTTTCTGTGTTGCCGGTATTTGTCCCCTCTCGATAGACGTGATACCGATGATGTGATCGTTGACACAGATGAAGACTCAATGTTATCTTCAGAAGTGCCAGGCAAGCAAAACCCCCTTGTTCATTCCGATACAATCCCACTCTCTCGCTCCTGCTCTCTTTTACTGCATTAGGACAACAACGACATATTTGATACTTGCTGCGGTAGCTGAACCCTTTATCCTTTGCATGACCTGTCATTGCCACAGTAAATAGATGAAACCCACTAGCATGAGTAGGAGTTGTTTGAGCCCTGATGTGCCTACTCATTCATGCTTGTTTGTCATGCCTGCTACTGCTTAGAGTTGAGTCAGGTCTGATTCATCGGGGATGAATCAGAGGCGTGTGAACATGTCCTACTATGTGTGAGCTAAGGGTGTGAACACAATTTGGTAAAGGTAGCGGTGAGAGGCCATGTAGGAGTACATGGTGGGTTGTCTCATTGCAGCCGTCCTCAGGAACTGAGTTCTGTGTTTGTGATCCATGACCAGTTACTACCACACATTGGGTTCCGGTAACTCGACCCCTCTCGACTTATTAACCAACATGATCTCTGTCCAGGAGTTGCAACTAGTTTCTGGTGTTTGTAGGTAGTGTTAGTAGTCTACCAAGTGGCACCTGGTACAGGTGGGCTTGGGACAGACTAGGCACAGTGGCACGGTGTACCAAGTGGCACCCGGTTGGTGGGCTTGGGAACCCTGCACACATCGTTTGGGGCCGTAAGCGACACCCCGGCCGGATCTCATTGCGGATGGAACCCGAATAGGCGATAAACCTGGACTAGAGACTTGTTCGGTTAGTCAGGTCGTGGCCGACTCCCTCGCCCGGCTTCCGCTTGAAGGTTGCCGAGGTACATGACGTGTACAGGGCGGTAAGTGGCGGGAGCGTGTGTGAAGAAGTACACCCCTGCAGGGTTATCATTATCTATTCGAATAGCCGGATTCCTCGGATATGGAAACGTGGACCCCTTGCATAGTTCATAGACAAGTGAAAGTGGATACTCTAAAATACGCAAGAGAAGCGTGAGTGCTATGGATGGCGTTCTCGTAGGGAGACGGGAGCGGATCCATAGTGGTGTATTGGTTGGTGAATATGTGGACTCGTGTGCGCCACTTCAAAAGAGTTACTTGCAGTCGTAGTTCAGGATAGCCACCGAGTCAAAGCTGGCTTGCTGCAGTCAAACCCCTCCACCCCCTTGTTGATAATGATGCATATGTAGTTAGTTCTGATGTAAGTCTTGCTGGGTACATTTGTACTCACGTTTGCCTATTTTATGTTTTTGCAGAGAGACTTCAGTCTCACTAGTAGTTCCACGTGGACTTCGACGTTTAGCTTGTTACCTCAGCTATGATCTTGTGCCCCGGCAGGATCTGGTAGATAGTCAGGCTTCTCAGCCTTTTTCAGTTATAGATGTCTGTACCCAGACATGATAGCTTCCGCTTGTGCTTTGATTTGTATGCTCTGATTGTTGGGTCATGAGACCCATGTTTGTAATATCTCGCTCCTCGGAGCCTAATGAATAATTACTTGTGTCGTAGAGTCATGTTGTGATGCCATGTTGTATTTGCACATATCGAGCATATTGTGTGTATGTTATTGAAATGCTTGGTATGTGTGGGATCTGGCTATCTAGTTGATTATCCTTGGTAGCCTCTCTTACCGGTAAATGTCTCCTAGTGTTTCCACTGAGCCATGGTAGCTTGCTGCTGCTCCGGAACACTTGGGCTGACCGGCATGTGTCCTTCTTCGTTCCTATGTCTGTCCCTTCGGGGAAATGTCACGCGATGAATACCGGAGTCCTGTTAGCCCGCTACAGCCCGGTTCACCGGACTCCTGCTAGCCCAGTGCTACAGCCTGGAATTCACTCGTTGATGACCGACACGTTCGATGCTGGGTCATGGATGCCTGTCCCTGTAAGTCTGTGCCACTTTGGGTTTACGACTAGCCATGTCAGCCCGGGCTCCTTATCATATGGGTGCTAGCGACACTATCATATACATTTGCCAAAAGACGCAAACGGTCCCGGGCAAAGGTAAGGCGACCCCCGTGGGAATACCGTGAGTGAGGCCGCAAAGTGATATGAGGTGTTACATGCTAGACCTATGCGGCATCGAGTCGGGGTCCTGACAGCGTTGGTATCAGAGCTTGACTGCCTGTAGGATTTCCAAGCCAAACTGGTCGAAGTTGAGTCTAGAAATTCTTTAGTTATATAAGGGAATTGATTGTGGGATGGAACGTAAGGCTCTTTTTACTCCTTATACCTTATGCCCTTCTGATCTGAGTCATCTTATCTTTCCTACGGGGATTAAGAGCTAGGCTATCTCTTCTTTCTATCAGGATCACGTGTTACTAATCCGTAGACTTATAGATTGTTGGACTTAAGCCTCGTTTCAGTTCCTACTACTTCTGTATGTTAATTGTTGATCTCGAAACCTTGATATTGTGCTTCTGAGTGGTTATGCCACCATTTTTGTGAATGTCTCAAATCTTTTCTGAGCATTTACAGCCGTTATGCTGTCCGAGTCATCCCAGGTTTCTAAATAGTCTGATGCATTTGCAAAATCCTTTCCCTCTGGTTTCGATGTTCCCTTATGCCAGCTCAATCACACTAACTGTTGAGTTGAGGTATTCTATTGCCTTGACAATTATGTTGGAATTATTATTATGACCCTAGGTGTCTTAGGGGATCATCTAGTGGTCTAGCCATGATTTGTGTCCTAGTGTGATGATTCTGGCCTTTACTCTCGAAAGCATCCCGTGATGCTACTTAGTAGTAGGTATTCTACTCCTGGGTTCTGAACCCGAGATTCACTCTACCTACTTCATGTTGATAGTAATTGCTAGTGCCTTTAGGATATTAGTAACTTGCGATAGTCCTTGAGGTCCGTGGTATTTCCTTCTTCCAAATACTATGAACCGCTTATGGCAGATGTTTATTGGATCAAAAGATCACAATTAGAGTACTCTTGAGGAGATCTCCATTCATAAATCGTGACTCTGCCAGTTCTACCTTTCTGCATGGGTTATCCGGAAGAAATATGTTGAACTTCGTTCGACATGCTAATCCATGCATCCGCAACTCAGAAAATCATATGTTCTTTTGAGTTGTCCCATCTTAATTGTTTCCGACCCTCGCCTATCAATTGATAGCCAAGGGTATGCATGCATTTGTTTATCGATGCCTATTACCCTTGTGGTCCGTCAAGCCATTCTGTCCTGAATGACTTGGAGAAACAAACTCCAGTACCTCTTCCATATCCAGGATTGAGTCAAAGAAGTTGTATGCCGCAGATCAAATGCCAATCCAGCTTTTGGTTCTGTTCTACCTTGGAGTATTACCCCTCTATGTCAGAATTGTCATGAGAACTGCACCAACTCTCATGAATTTTGATGTAGTGATACTTCTCACCATCATTAGTCATTCCTCGGCCCTCGTGTTGATGCAACCGGAATACCGATAAATGAATTGAGATGTGTGAAATCAATACTCCCAGCAACCTCGTTGCTTGGTAGTTAAAGGATAATAATTTCATTCTTAGCATGTTGGTTTTTGAATCATCCTTCTAAGACTGATCGTGCTACCTAGTCCTTATTTCGGTGCACCCTTCGATTGATGAGTTAGGATCTTGTCAAGTCCTCACTCATTTGATCATATCATCTTGCCCTCAAAAGCGAGATTGTTCTCGAGCTTAGTAACATACCGGTGGTTCGTGATTTTCCGAATATCTTCTCGGAAGTATTACCAGGTTGTTCCCTGACTGTTATGTTGAGCTCGTGATCAAGTTGGTTTCTTGTGAACCACCCTTTCTCCAAGAATCTGTGTTGGATATCCCTGAGCTAGTTGGTTAAGCTAGACAACAACCTGGAGAATTGGAAGATAAAAGCTTGCCTAACTTAGTTTGTTCCAAAGGGATATTCTTGTGTAGTGTGTGTTGAAGAAAGATGATATCTTCATTGATTGGTCCCTGTGATCAGTTCCTGGACCTATTGTCTTATCAATCCTTTGATTTGAGTGTGGGCTATCGTCAAATCAAATAAGTACCAACGATGCTCGTAATGTTGTCTTATTCGTGGTTGATCCCTCGAGCATACACCATTACATCTTTGGTCTGACCAATGCTATCACTTGTTCACTTAACTATGGAATTCCTTTTAAAAGGAAACCTAGATGAATTGTTGTTGAGCCCATTAACAACATCCTTATCTCCTCCATGATGTTGTTGAACATTAAGCCAGTGTTGGAAATTTTTGAAAGCATTTCTTCATGCTAGCTCATGAAGTATTTGTTTGATGAAAGGAGTGACTTCCTCTTATACACGTGCATTTGGTGAAAGTTGCCGCCGTGAATTTGAGAAAGTTAGTTTTGCTTCCTCTGGAATCATCCCAAGTCAGTCATGCATATGTGCGAAGTATTCTATGGTTTGGAGACTTGCAACCTTCATTCCATATGTGTTCCGAGCACACCAAGCCACTGATTGATTGTTCAAGGAGAAGAAGTTCCTTCTTAAGAACATGCCTTATGCAAGGACTTCAATATCCTCGATTATGGTTCCCCTCCTGAACTCGGTAGTGTTTTATTGTAAGACTACCATGTGGGCATGCTTGTCTGGGGCAACGTGTTCACATGTTTGTAGCAGAACCAGCTCATGTTTTGGAGCTTGCTATCATAGTTCTTCTTCCGAGAATCCCGCAACGTCATCTCGTCGATTTGTGTTGCAAACTTTCATTTTTCTTCCTAGACTCGATGGGTCTGGAATATTCTGACACCAACCAGATCTGAATCTCAGGCAGATATGATGGTTGGAACATTTCCCCAAGAACTATAATATTGGTTCCTCGATAACTGGTAAAGTGGATGTCGTGGCCAGCACCCCCCATCCGAAAGACCTATTATTGTAGTATCTTGATTGAGGAAGTTGGCCACCTCCCCATAGGGATTTCGTAGGGTTTACTCCCTAGTTGCCCCTATGGATTTTTGTGTTCCCGAAGTCCGACCTTTTACTTGCTGTTTTAGATATCAAACCATATCTATGAATGGGCTATACTAGCACATCAAGGAGAACATTAGAAGCGGAGTGCTAAATGCCTCTCGGTCGATCATCCAGATTTTATTTCCTTGGCCCCGCCAAGGGTGAAATCTGAGAAGGTGTTATCTTCCTTTGCATCTGCATCCTCCATCACCATTCATCATGGTAGTAAGTTGTGTTACCGGACCCTTGACACGGATGTTGATAAAACCTTGATGATTATGGTAATGCTCAAGTTCTTGAGAGCACGCACAAGCGCTACGTGTTATCCTCGGCACTAACTGGGTTTGCTCTCAGTTTCCTCGATTATGCTATGACCTTTTCAAACGGTGAATTCACTCTCTATTGTTGGGTTCTTCCCCAGTTACTAGAATCATTCCCGGCATTTGCATTTTGTTCCCAGCTTGCACCGCCAATGTGTCATTCTACCATGGGTTTCTTCCATTTCCGGTGATAAGCAAATTCATCCATTACGTTGTCTTCAACAAGGTAATCCACATCATCCAAGTCCGAGTATGCCATTCTACCGACCCCTCCAATCGATTGCTGTGATTTGCCTTCGGCTGATATAGAGAGTCTCAACGATCTCTATATCAAAGGTAATTCTTTTTGCCACTTAAGATAATAATCTACGAATCACCCTTCTCCAGGTGTCTCGTTGTGGTATCATGGCAACTCAACTCCTCGCTACATTGACAACCGTTCACCACCTTCTTAGGTGTGGAATCGTTGTCCACCTAGTGAACCTTCGTCATCCGTTCCTCTCCACCCCTCTTGATGTGTATCTCGTGTCTCAACCCGAGAGATGGTCCTATGTCTCATTCCGTGAGTTGTTCGATCTTCGAGGAGATCAACCCTTCTAGAGTCTTCTTCCTCCATGTCATGTTGACAGGATTTCTCAGAGCAAGACATCAAGTCAATGATGGTGATTGAATCAACGTTCATTTGAAGTGCCACCTGGATCGTGAATATTATACTAGTTTGCGTTTCCCCTTCATCCTACCCTACGCTTGAATCTCGAGACGAGATTCTTGTTTAGTGGGGGTGAGTTGTCACATCCCTAGCTGCTGGTAGTGCTCTAGGTTAGCTTCATGTGTGCATCATGTCTATATTTTTGAAACTTGAATTGAGGAATATTGGAAGCCTCAAAACCCTAAATAAAAGAGGGGCAAAAACCCTAGAAATCTCATTCATTGCTCCAAAAGGCTCTTCTTAAATGTTTGATAATTTTTGGTAAGGGTTCTGGTCCCAACCAAAATATTGAACATTTTTAAGGAATTATTTTTGGGACTTTGAATTTAAATCATTAGCTATTTGAGTTTGAATTATATTCATATAATTAGAATATAATTTCAAATACTCCTGAAATATTTTATGAGCTTTTGGAAAAATCCATCTAGCAAAATAAAAATATTCAGAGGAGTTTTTGGCATTGTTTGAATTTGTTTAAATTCAAACAATGGCAAAAGATATTAAATAAAAGAAACAGAACAGAAAAAAAATAAAAAGAGTAAAGCCTACCTGGCCTCACCTGTGCAGCCCACCAGCCGGCCCAGCTCCCCCACCTGGCCGGCCCAGCCCACCTCCTCCTCCCCCTTGTCCTCTTCCTCCTCTGCCAGGAGGACGGACACCGTGACACCGCCGCGCGCGCCACCTCCACCCTGTTCGGCCACCTCCTGCTTCCTCCCTGGCCTCCCCAGCGACGCCCCGGACGACGCCACGCGCCTCCCCGACCCCTCTCACCTCACCCTCGCTCTCTGGACCTCCCTCCCCCTCGCTCCTCTGTTTCCCCTCCCGCGACCGAGCGGAGCTCGCCGTCATCGTCGCCGTACCCATGGCCACCGGCCACCCCTAGCCTCGCCGATGCACCCAGGAGCTCCGCCTCGACCCCCTCTTCCTCCCCACCGATCCACAGCCCTCCGGAAGCCCTGCATCGCCGCCATCGCCGTCGTCTTCTACCTCGGACCCGCCGGCCATCTTCGTCAAATTCGCCGGCTCCGGACCGTCCCCGACCTCGCCGAGCATCTCTTCGTGACCGTGGTGAGCCCCCGGTCCTCTTCCCCCTAATCCCGCCTTCGTTTGCTTGCCGTAGCCGCCGCCCCCTTGCTTACCGTAGCTGTCGCCGCGCGGGCTCGTCGCCGGCGAAGCCCCGGTGACCAAATGGCCCCGCGCGTGCGTCCGTTGCACTCGCAACGACCCGTGGAGTAACGCTAGCGTGGCAGCTAGCTCGTTTGCAAGCCGCAGCGCTAACCCCGCACCCACCCGAGCTCCGGCTGCCGCCTTGCTCGCCGCCGTTGCTGATTCCGACCACCTCAGCACCTCCCGCTGCTACCAAACGACGCGCCTCACCACGACGCGTCCGTAGAGATCAACCGCGGCTCAAACCGCTGTCTGTACGCGAAACCCGAGCAACTCCGGCGTGTTGCCGCCCCGGGTTTGGTCGCCGCTGGCTGGTCTCCGGTGACGCCGATGTGGCGCACTTATTTAGTCGCTAATGACCCTGTTAACTAACCTGTGACACTGACAGTGGGCCCCGTAGCGGGTCAAAGCCCGGGTCAACGCGGGATTAGCCCCTGTGTCACTGACGTGTGGACCCCACACGTCAGGTTTGACCCGAGCCGGCCCCTGTTGACTTGCTGACGTCATGCCAATGTCATGCTGACGCAATAAGTATATTTCTGGATTTAATTTTAATCAGGAAATTCCAAAAAATGCCTAAACTTCAATAAATCATAGAAAATTAACCGTAACTCCAAATTAAATAATTTATATATGAAAAATTATTAGAAAAATTCAAGGAATCCATCTGTACCATTTTCATGCATGTTAGAACAACTTATAGCTGCTGTTTAGCACAAATCAATCAAAGGGCATTTAAATAATCATATATGGAGTTTGAATTTGAATCTTGTATTCAAACCAACTTCATTTAATCTGTTGCTAGTTGCATTAGCTCAAAACACATTCATATTGCCATGTCATGAGCATGCATCATATTGTGCATTGCATTGATTGTGTTCCTTTCTGTGTTGCCGGTATTTGTCCCCTCTCGATAGACGTGATACCGATGATGTGATCGTTGACACTGATGAAGACTCAATGTTATCTTCAGAAGTGCCAGGCAAGCAAAAACCCCTTGTTCATTCCGATACAATCCCACTCTCTCGCTCCTGCTCTCTTTTACTGCATTAGGACAACAACGACATATTTGATACTTGCTGCGGTAGCTGAACCCTTTATCCTTTGCATGACCTGTCATTGCCACAGTAAATAGATGAAACCCACTAGCATGAGTAGGAGTTGTTTGAGCCCTGATGTGCCTACTCATTCATGCTTGTTTGTCATGCCTGCTACTGCTTAGAGTTGAGTCAGGTCTGATTCATCGGGGATGAATCAGAGGCGTGTGAACATGTCCTACTATGTGTGAGCTAAGGGTGTGAACACAATTTGGTAAAGGTAGCGGTGAGAGGCCATGTAGGAGTACATGGTGGGTTGTCTCATTGCAGCCGTCCTCAGGAACTGAGTTCTGTGTTTGTGATCCATGACCAGTTACTACCACACATTGGGTTCCGGTAACTCGACCCCTCTCGACTTATTAATCAACATGATCTCTGTCCAGGAGTTGCAACTAGTTTCTGGTGTTTGTAGGTAGTGTTAGTAGTCTACCAAGTGGCACCCGGTACAGGTGGGCTTGGGACAGACTAGGCACAGTGGCACGGTGTACCAAGTGGCACCCGGTTGGTGGGCTTGGGAACCCTGCGCACATCGTTTGGGGCCGTAAGCGACACCCCGGCCGGATCTCCTTGCGGATGGAACCCGAATAGGCGATAAACCTGGACTAGAGACTTGTTCGGTTAGTCAGGTCGTGGCCGACTCCCTCGCCCGGCTTCCACTTGAAGGTTGCCGAGGTACATGACGTGTACAGGGCGGTAAGTGGCGGGAGCGTGTGTGAAGAAGTACACCCCTGCAGGGTTATCATTATCTATTCGAATAGCCGGATTCCTCGGATATGGAAACGTGGACCCCTTGCATAGTTCATAGACAAGTGAAAGTGGATACTCTAAAATATGAAAGATAAGCGTGAGTGCTATGGATGGCGTTCTCGTAGGGAGACAGGAGCGGATCCATAGTGGTGTATTGGTTGGTGAATATGTGGACTCGTGTGCGCCACTTCAAAAGAGTTACTTGCAGTCGTAGTTCAGGATAGCCACCGAGTCAAAGCTGGCTTGCTGCAGTCAAACCCCTCCAACCCCTTGTTGATAATGATGCATATGTAGTTAGTTCTGATGTAAGTCTTGCTGGGTACATTTGTACTCACGTTTGCCTATTTTATGTTTTTGCAGAGAGACTTCAGTCTCACTAGTAGTTCCACGTGGACTTCGACGTTTAGCTTGTTACCTCAGCTACGATCTTGTGCCCCGGCAGGATCTGGTAGATAGTCAGGCTTCTCAGCCTTTTTCAGTTATAGATGTCTGTACCCAGACATGATAGCTTCCGCTTGTGCTTTGATTTGTATGCTCTGATTGTTGGGTCATGAGACCCATGTTTGTAATATCTCGCTCCTCGGAGCCTAATGAATAATTACTTGTGTCGTAGAGTCATGTTGTGATGCCATGTTGTATTTGCACATATCGAGCATATTGTGTGTATGTTATTGAAATGCTTGGTATGTGTGGGATCTGGCTATCTAGTTGATTATCCTTGGTAGCCTCTCTTACCGGGAAATGTCTCCTAGTGTTTCCACTGAGCCATGGTAGCTTGCTGCTGCTCCGGAACACTTGGGCTGACCGGCATGTGTCCTTCTTCATTCCTGTGTCTGTCCCTTCGGGGAAATGTCACGCGATGAATACCGGAGTCCTGTTAGCCCGCTACAGCCCGGTTCACCGGAGTCCTGCTAGACCAGTGCTACAGCCTGGAATTCACTCGTTGATGACCGACACGTTCGATGCTGGGTCATGGATGCCTGTCCCTGTAAGTCTGTGCCACTTTGGGTTTACGACTAGCCATGTCAGCCCGGGCTCCTTATCATATGGGTGCTAGCGACACTATCATATACGTGTGCCAAAAGACGCAAACGGTCCCGGGCAAAGGTAAGGCGACCCCCGTGGGAATACCGTGCGTGAGGCCGCAAAGTGATATGAGGTGTTACATGCTAGACCTATGCGGCATCGAGTCGGGGTCCTGACACCTTTTCTCCCCTTCGTCTCTTTCTCTTCATCTTCCTCGCGTCGCCAGGCTCGGAGCTCCACCGCCGCCATTGACCTCTGCACCGTCTTGGGCCGCTGCATCAACCTGAGTGCTCCAGAGCACTGCGGTAGCTTTCTGTGTCTTCCTCGATTCTGGTAAGCCTTCTGCTCTTCTTAACATAGATCTGTTCTAGGATTTCGTGTTCTTGCTGTGTTCCTCACTTGTTCATGCTAGTACCCAGACTCCTGGATAGATCTGCCCATTGATTCACTTCCGTTCTGCTTTAATCTTTTGAATATTTTCTGTTTTTCTAAACTTGCTTCAGATCCATTACTACAATAGGACCTTGTGAAACCTGTTTCTGCATACTTAGCCATCCGCAACCTTAATTGCTTTCAATGTTTAGATCAGGCGGTTTAACTTAATATAGGAAAAATTATTAAACCGGTATATACCATTAGTCCCCTTGTTGAACCGCCAGACTTCTTCAGTCTTATTATGCTACCTCATAGAAATCCGGTTTAAATGTACTGCCTCCGGTTTAACATTGTTCATACCAGCGCATTCTTGAACCGAAATCACTCATCATGGCCAAACAAGTATATGAGTGCAACTGGGTTCCTTCTCGCGTCACAGAAACTCAGCTGGATGATTTAGTTTCGATTGGCGCTTTAGACAGCAAAGATACTATCCACTGGAGGGTTCCTGGTGATGAATGTCCTCCCACACCTCAAGAGGGAGAGGTTTTGATTTTTGCGGACCATTTAGCCCGGGGCTTCAAGCCGCCCGGTTCTAAATTTTACCGGGATGTGTTAGCCAATTTTCAACTTCACCCGCAAGACACTGGCCCCAACTCTGTTACCAACTTATGTCACTTCCAAGTACTTTGTGAGGTATACCTTCAAGAGGAACCCATAATTGAATTGTTTAGAGATTGTTTCCACTTAAACCGCCGCACAGAATTCACTGATGGTCCCAATACCGAATTGGGCGGTATGGCAATTCAGAAAAGGAAAGAAATCACTTATCCCCATGCCAGACTACACAGCCACCCCAAGGAGTGGAATGCAACATGGTTCTACTGCAAAGGTACTTCCCCTGATGATGAAAATCCTTTGCCTGGCTTTCGTCCGGAGCGGCTCAGTAATACACACCCCTTCCCACAAAGGTTAAGTGCCAAGGAGAGGAGTAAATATGCTCCGCAATTATCCAAACTCCGAGCCTTCATGGCCAACGGTTTAACAGGAATAGACCTCGCACGCTCTTGGATATCATGGAGCATACTGCCTCTCAGCCGGCGCTCTGGTTTAATGTGCAAGTATACTGGTAGCGTTGATGACCCTCTTCGACACACCAACATCCGGCTCTCGGATGATGAAGTCACAGAGGCTGTGAAGAAAATGTTGAACGAACCGGAACACCTCTGCGCTCAAACCGGCCTGCTCCCTTTCTGTGCTACCAACAAACCGCCAGCTATAAGTTTCTGATTGCGTTTTTTACTGAACCTGTTATTGCTATCTTTGTCTGATATCAATTGCTGCTTAACCAGGGTGATAATCCGTTTTGGAGCAAGAAGCTTCCACAAGACAAACCGGAGAAAACAGAACAGTCAACCCGGCTCAAGACCAAGGTTGTCAAGAAGCCTGCTAAAAAGAGGAAAACCACTGCTTCATCTGATCCGGCTGTTGATGATGATGTGGGTAACTCACACCTTGATGTAGAACTCGATTCACTAGGCTTACTCTTTACACGCCTTATTGATGATGATACTTGTCAGGATGACGCTGAAGCCAGTAATGCTGATGTCGCTGAGGTAACTATTCTCTCTTTCGATTCAGATCCTTTGCCTTTGCCAAAATCTCGCCAGGCAAACCGGAAAGTTAAATTTTCTCATCCTCTTGCTTACTTGGATCCCAAATTTCTTATGAAGACTCAGCAACATGAAGCTCGCCGCACAACCCGGCACAGCGGCCAGGTAGTTACTTCCGCCGGTTTACCGAACAGTCCGGTTCGAAAACGCCGCTCAGAGGTTTCCGACCTTTTTATTAATTTCTATCCTAAAGCGGGTTTCATCCGTCAACCTCTTAATCCGTCTGACTCCGATTATCAGGTCACTTCTCATTCATCCTCTGGTGAATCATCGGCCACTCAGCTGCCACCACTGAAAATGGTTCTTGGGTAAGCTAGGCTAAACATATGCTTCTGGTATACTGCGTTATAATTTATGCTATTCCTTGACTCCTTGTTTCTCTTTCAGGGATAAACCTAAACCAAGCAAGAAAGCCCGCCTGGATAAAGCGGCCGAGGAAGATGCTGCCCCTGAACAGGATAAAGCACCAGATCTTGAAGCGTTCGTTCCTGAAGATATTCCTAATGATCCTCCCTTGCAAGATGATGCTCTTACTGATAAAAGGCATATCAATACTTCAGTCCCTATTGACCAGCCTGCCAGCTCCGTCCGGATTGAAAGATCCCGCAGTCCTTCAAAACCTGCCGATAAACCGATAGCGCCAGTGCAAACTGGCGAGTCCAAGGATGATGATGTTGTAATTACCGGCATAGGTCGCTCTGAACCAGGGAATCCTGTCGCTTTAGCTAAGCATACTGTCAAAGAAGATTTTTCTGCCATGAACAAAGGCAAATGGGATGTTGATCTGGAAACGTATGCTGCTCTGAGTGCCCAAGATCTTCATTCTGGTTACTTGAACCGACTATATACTACTCGCGACTGTGAAGCTGGCCTGGTAAAGATGATGAGAGATAAATTTGAGGTAACTTCCTTGTGCTTCTTCTTTCTTTAATTACTGCCACTGTATTAATCCTCCTAGCCCCCAAGGACCGGTTCAACTTAGTATAGTTAAACCAGGACTCCAATAAAGATTCTAACATTAGAACATAACTGAGCAAATAGCCATTAGCCCCCAAGTGCCAAGTTGAATACCTGTATTGAGCTTGGGACTTTGCGATTTAGTAATAGATGAAGATTGAAGGTGCATTAGCCCCCAAGTATCAATCGTATAACTTGTTATGTGGTTGGTACTTCAATTTCTTGTACCGTTTGCTTAAAGCCAAGCACTGTCTTTATGCAGGCTGAAGTGAGGATCAAAGAGGACCGGATTACTGATCTGCAGGAAGCTTTGAAAACCCAACAAGCCAAAACCAACAAAACCAGGGAGGAATTAACCAGTGCTTTGAGCATCACAGAACAGCTGAAGGAGGGCTTCAAGAAGGAGCGGGCTGATTGGGGTTCTGAAAAGGCCGCTTTAATAAAAAGAGCTGAAAACGCTGAAGCTGCCCTGAAACCGGTGGTAGATGAGCTGACCACCGTAAAGCGGCAAGTACATTCCATGACCGCTGCTATCTTCGGTAAGCTCCTTTTGGTTTCGTTGACAATTTGGGCCTTCTTATAATAGATCCGGTTTGTGATCTTTTTTGTATTCTTGCAGGTACACGCATTGGTCACTTAGGGTCAGATGTTCGGAAAAAGTTGAAGGCTGCCTACACTTTAATTGAACAGCTATACACCGGAGCACAGCGGATCATCACCACTGCATCTCATAACAATCCGGCACACACTTTAATCCAAGATACTCTGAATAGGTTGTCAATGCTTCCTGCTCGGATTGAAGAACTGAAAAAATCTGCTGCTCGAACCGGAGCCATTAACGCCTTAATCCGGGCAAAAGCATGGGTGCCGGATTTCGATCCTGTTGAAGCAGCTCAAGGCTATCCCAGCTTGAAGGAAGATGGCTCAGAGTTCAATGAAGATGATTTGAGGGCAATAAACCGTGCAGTACGCCCTCTGGCTTGTCAATTGGCTGAAGAGGCCGACTTGTCGCATTATCAAGCTTAGTACAATGATCAGAACAAACGAGTGGCTGCACCAATTCCTGAAGCGGAGAATCTGGTTCCTCCAATCCGTAAGCATACTTACGCTCCTGATATTGAGCCATCTTCTCTGATCCATTAAGAGGCTGTCTTTCAAGCTTTAATGGGAATCGACTGGACCACTGTTGATTTCCAGCCAATGGATAGAGATGAGGAAGCTGAAGCGGCGCGGGACGACCCACAACCATCAGACCGGTTTGATGAGCAGGCTTGAACCGGAAGCTGGTTTAAACAACTGCCTTATTATGATCCGCCAAAATAACAATGATCTTATTTGGGCACCGCGTTGCCTTGTAATAGAATAGCCAATACTTCTACTTTAAATATGCCTTCGTGCATACGTACTGATGCTTTTGCTTGAAATCCTCAATTTATATTTCCTGCAATCAGAAAATCTTGAACAGCGGTGGCGGTTATACCGCCAACCGGTTTATAACCTTGATATATATATATATATATATATATATATATATATATATATATATATCAATGTATTTAAAACATATAATCAAATATGCGATACAAAATACCTGCCATCGCTGGGCATAAAGTTGGCTTAGCCAGGCTTGAAACGGAGGTTTTATAAACCATTACCATCAAAGGGGAGAAAACAACTCCCATGTTTTTAAAATACTGGCTTACCATGTAGACCGTGCTGGGTCATTATAAGCCCCCCTGCTACTCCATGATTTTAACAGGAAAGTTAAATCGGGCATATTTCTCCGGATTAAAAATGAACTGAATCCCGTCAGCTGAACCGGTAAAAAGTGTTGTTGGTTTAAAGGAAGCACAACAAAAATTGAAGAATAGTCATAAAACAAATATAGAAGCAAAGGCAATGATAAAACCATTTGCAAAAACATGCTTTACTGAGCTGATCAGATGGTGTTAACATGGTCGTACAAGACCAAGCCCCCAATAGGTGTGCAATGGTTCAAGTCAGCCAGGTCCCCAAATGAAACCTTGGCACTTATGCCGATCAAAAGGCGTGGCAATGGTTCGGGTTCGACCAAGCCCCCAAGTGATTCTGTGGCCTTAGGCCGATCAAGAGGCGTGACTGGTTCAGACTTGACCATGTCCCCAAGTGATCTGGTGGCTTTCGCCTACCAAGAGGTGTTGCATTGGTTCGGACACGACCAAGCTCCCAAGTGATATCACAAAGCTTTTTTTTTTGAAATTTCAAGGGGTAAACCGGAGGCCGCTCTAAGACAGAACAACTCCATGTAACCACACATGATAGGAAAAAGACAGAGACCCCGCTTTAGCTGAGGCTCCTGTATTATTATATTGACGATAATATATATACTGTCATAATATGTACATAGATAGAGCCAATGGCTCAAGTGTAGTAAGGCTGAAGATGAGCTATGTTCCATGGCCTGTTGGTCTCCTCCTCTGATGTGCGTGAGTCTTTATGCTCTCGAATATCAATCAGATAGTACGACCCGTTGTGCAGATTCTTGCTGACCACGAAAGGTCCCTCCCAAGGTGGGGATAACTTGTGCATATCCGTCGGTCTTGGATGAGCCGGAGTACCAAATCTCCTTCTTGAAAAGCTCTGGTTCTGACCCGGCGACTGTGATAGCGACAAAGATCTTGTTGATAAATCACTGAGCGGGCAGCCGCTATGTCACGCTCCTCATCTAATAAGTCCAAAGCCGCTACATGAGGCGAATCATGCCGGATATCACTAGGGAGAACCGCCTCTGCTCCGTAGACCATAAAAAACGGCGTGTATCCGGTAGATCGGTTGGGCGTAGTATTGATACTCCATAGCACAGACGGTAGCTCTTCAACCCAACAACCCGGTGTTCTTTGCAATGGAACCATAAGCCGGGGTTTGATGCCTCGCAAGATCTCTTGATTAGCTCGTTCTGCCTGCCCATTGGACTGGGGGTGAGCCACTGACGATACGTCAAGTCGGATGTGCTCACGTTCACATAATTCCTTCATAGCGCCCTTGGATAAATTGGTACCATTATCAGTAATGATGCTGTGTGGAAAGCCAAACCGGAAAATCACCTTTTTAATGAACTGCACTGCTGTAGCTGCATCACACTTACTAATAGGCTCCGCTTCAACCCACTTGGTAAATTTATCGACTGCCACCAAAAGGTGGGTTTTCTTATCCTTGGACCTTTTAAAAGGTCCGACCATATCCAGCCCCCATGTTGCAAATGGCCAAGTAATTGGAATCATCCTCAATTCTTGAGCCGACACATGAGCACGCCTTGAAAATTTCTGACAGCCATCACACCGTTTAACCAAGTACTCCGCATCAGCATGAGCTGTCAACCAGTAGAACCTGTGACGAAACGCCTTAGCCACCAGAGACTTTGAACCGGCGTGGTGACCACAATCCCCTTCATGGATTTCGCATAAAATTTCACAGCCTTCCTCAGGGGAGACGCAGCGTTGAAACGCCCCTGATACACTGCAATGATGCAATTCGCCATTGACAATGGTCATAGACTTGGATCGCCGGACTATCTGCCTGGCTAGAGTCTCATCCTCTGGCAACTCTCCCCGGTTCATGTACGCAAGATAAGGAACTGTCCAATCCGGTATAACATGTAGGGCTGCCACCAATTGAGCCTCCGGATCAGGAATAGCCAAATCCGCTTCACCTAGGAGCTTGACTGACGGATTGTGCAACACATCAAGAAAGACATTAGGCGGGACCGGTTTACGCTGAGAGCCCAACCGGCTTAAAGCGTCCGCCGCTTCATTTTTTCGACGATCCACGTGATCCACCTGATAACCCTTGAAGTGACCTGCAACAATATCCACCTCACGACGATATGCAGCCATGAGTGGGTCTTTAGAATCCCAAGTGCCAGACACCTATTGAGCTACGAGGTCCGAGTCACCGAAGCACTTAACCCGACTTAGATTCATCTCTTTAGCCATCCGGAGACCATGACGCAAGGCTTCATACTCAGCTGCATTATTAGTACAAGGGAACATTAAGCGGAGAACATAACAAAACTTATCACCTCGTGGGGAAGTTAACACGACTCTAGCCCCCGAGCCTTCCAATTGCCTGGATCCATCAAAATGGATAGTCCAATATGTGTGATCCGGCTTCTCCTCTGGTGCTTGCAACTCAGACCAATCATTGATGAAATCAACAAGTGCTTGAGACTTCACCGCCGTCCGGGGTACGTACTTCAATCCGTGCGGCCCAAGTTCTATAGCCCACTTGGCAATCCGGCCGGTCGCCTCCCGGTTCTGTATGATATCGCCCAAGGGAGCTGAACTGACCACTGTGATAGGGTGCCCTTGGAAATACTGCTTCAACTTCCGGCTTGCCATGAAAACTCCATATACCAGCTTCTGCCAATGCGGATACCTTTGCTTAGATTCAATAAGCACCTCGCTGATATAGTAAACCGGCCGCTGAACCGGATACTCCTTGCCCGCCTCCTTGCGTTCTACTACAATAGCCACGCTAACTGCGCGAGCATTGGCCGCTACGTATAGCAATAACGGCTCCTTGTCGACCGGAGCTGCAAGAATGGGCGGATTGGCTAATTGCCGCTTCAAGTCCTCCAACACTTCGTCAGCAGCCGGACTCCAAACAAATTGATCTGTATTTCTCAGCATTTGGTATAAAGGGATGGCCTTCTCTCTGAGGTGGCTGATAAACCGGCTCAGCGCGGCAATCTGACCCGCCAAACGCTTAACATCGTTAATACACTTCGGTTTAGCCAGGGAGGTGATAGACGTAATCTTCTCCGGATTAGCCTCGATTCCTCTGTTGGACACAAGAAAGCCCAGTAACTTGCCTGCCGGAACACCAAAAACACATTTGGCCGGGTTAAGCATCATCTTGTAAACCCGCAAGTTGTCAAAGGTTTCCTTCAAATCATCAACCAGCATCTCCCTCTGCCTTGACTTGACTACAATATCATCCACATAGGCGTGCACATTGCGGCCGATCTGCTTATGCAGGCAGTTCTATACACACTGTTGATAAGTGGCTTGGGCGCTCTTGAGCCCAAAATGCATAGATACATAGCAGAAGGCTCCAAAGGGAGTAATAAACGCCGTCTTCTCCTGGTCCTTAACCGCCATTTTGATCTGATGATACCCAGAATACGCATCCAAATAACTCAAACGCTCACAACCCGCCGTGGCATCAATAATCTGGTCAATGCGGGGGAGGGCAAAAGGATCCGCTGGACAAGCCTTGTTAAGATCCGTATAATCCACACACATATGCCAAGTGCCGTTTTTCCTAAGAACCAACACCGGATTAGCAAGCCACTCTGGATGGAACACTTCAATGATAAAACCAGCTGCTAAGAGCCTGGCCACCTCCTCCCCAATAGCTTTGCGCCTCTCTTCGTTAAACCAGCGGAGAAATTGCTCTACCGGTTTATACTTGGGATCAACATTAAGAGTGTGCTCAGCGAGTTCCCTCGGTACACCTGGCATGTCAGAAGGCTTCCATGCAAAAATGTCCTGATTCTCACGGATGAACTCGATGAGCATGCTTTCCTATTTAGGGTCCAAGTTGGCACTGACAGTGAACTGCTTGGACGAATCGCTGGGCACGAAGTCAACAAGCTTGGTCTCAGACGCTGATTTGAACTTCAGATCTGAATCATGCTCCGTAGTTGGCTTCTTCAAAGGGGTCATGTCCGCCGGATCAACATTGTCCCTATAATATTTTAACTCCTCCGTGGCACAAACCGACTCTGCATAGGCTGCATCACCTTCCTCACATTCCAAAGCAATCTTGCGGCTCCCATGAACCGTTATTATCCCTTTGTGACCCGGCATCTTGAGCTGCAAATAGATATAACAAGGCCGTGCCATGAATTTGGCATAAGCCGGCCGCCCAAACAAGGCGTGATACGGGCTCCGGATCTTCACCACCTCAAAGGTTAGTGTCTCGGATCGGGAATCATGCTCGTCCCCAAAAGCCACCTCCAGGGCTATCTTACCAACAGGATATGCTGATTTGCCAGGCACCAAACCATGGAACACCGTATTAGACGGTTTGAGATTTTTGTCTGTGAGCCCCATGCGGCGGAATGTCTCATAGTACAGGATGTTAATACTGCTCCCTCCATCCATGAGAACCTTGGTGAATTTATAACCTCCCACCTGAGGGTCTACCACTAATGCCAACTGGCTCGGATTGTCCACCCGGGGTGGGTGATCCTCCCTGCTCCACACGATAGGCTGTTCCGACCAACGTAAGTAACGTGGTACGGCCGGTTCAACAGAGTTCACCGCTCGCTTGTGAAGTTTCCGGTCGTTCTTATCCAAGCTAGTTGTGAAAACGTGATACTGCCCATTGTTCAACTGTTTTGGATGGCTCTGATAACCCGACTGCTGCTGCTGCTGCTATTGGTTGTAACCCCCTTGACTGCTCTGATTATTCTGGTTGTTATGACCGCCCTGATTAAAACCTGAACCGGAAGCTCCATCGTGGCTCGGCCCATGGAAACCGGATCCTGAGCCACCACCTGACCCATGGTTATATCGGAAGGCATTAGAGTTTTTAAACTCCTGCATAATGTAACAATCCTTCCAAAGGTGGTTCGCCGGCGCTTCCTTCGTCCCGTGTTTCGGACAAGGCTGATTCAACAAATAGTTTAAGCGATCCGGGTTAGGATCCGGAGCTCCACTACAATTCGCCGCTTTACCTCTGTGCCGCTAACCCTTGTCCTACGCATTAGTGTTAGCCACAAAGTCCATGCTGCCATCCGCTTTACGCTTGCCTCCGTTCCCATGGCTCGCCGGTTTGTGTTGATGCCCCTTGAAATTGCTGTTCTTCTTTCCCTTCCCTGCTTCGTCATCGTCAGTCTCAGGATCCTTGGTACTATCAGAATCAGCATACTTCACCAAAGCGGCCATGAGAGTTCCCATGTCGTTACAAAACCGCTTCATACGCCCCAACTTCAACTTCAGAGGCTTAAACCGGCAGTTGCCCTCTAGGGTTAAAATCGCAGAGTCAGCATTGATCCTGTCAGACGAGTGCAAGACTTCCGAAACGCGGCATACCCAATGGGTTGTTGACTCTCCGTCCTCCTGAACACAAGCGGCCAAGTCTACTATGGACTTAGGCTGCTTACACGTATCTTTGAAATTCTGGATAAACCGGGTCCGCAACTGGGCCCATGAACTGATAGAATTAGGCGGCAGGATCTTCAACCAAGTACGGGTCGTGCCTTCAAGCATCATGGTGAAGTATTTTGCACACGCGGTCTCATCCACATCCAGCATCTCCATGGCCATCTCATAACTCTCTACCCACGCTTCTGGAGATAAGTCAGCGGTGTAATTCGGCACCTTGCGCGGACCCTTGAAGTCTTTGGGCAGGCGCACATTGCGTAAAGCGGGGACTAGACAGGGCACTCCCAGGCTAGAGGCGACCCCTGGCCCTGCAGAGGTGGTAGGACGAACCGGTGTAAGCTGATCCGCCTCGTTCTGTGCTGCTAACTCGGCCTCCCTTCGTGCCCGGGCCCGTTCCACTACATCCTGAGCATCGCGAACACCACCTGCCGGGTTATTGCCACAGGCCGCTTCACGGCTCCGCGCATTGCTTGATACGGCCGGTTCATCCATGTGCCTACTGTAGCTCTGGCTTGGACGAGGTGTGGAATGAATCCGATCGCGGCTGTATGAATATGCCTCCTGCTGAATCAAAGCGGTCCGGAGAAGTTCCTTAACCCGGCGCGTTTCTATTGCTTGCGGAGAGTCTCCTTTGATCGGGATAGCTTCTAATCGCGCAGCAGCTGCGACAAGATTGTCCATAGGATTAGAATAATGACCCGAAGGTGTCCGAACCGGTGGAGGAATCACAATGTTCTGCCGAGGAGGTTCCATCAGGCGGGGTTGAACTGTCGCTCCTGGCCCTGGTGCCTCGACCCGGTTTACCTCCCGGTGCCCCGACGGATTACTGGTTCCAGCCTCCGGAGTGTGAAAGAGATTTCGAGGGTCGAACCCTAATGGCAGGCGTGATCTGTGCTTCCGCTTCAAGACCTCCTGTGATGCGTTCTGGTCGAGCATGAGCTTATAGGCCTGGGCATCCAAAGCGGCCCGCTTTGCGGCCATCCTGTCCTTCTCTGCTGCCAGGTCGGCTTTGGCCTGTGCGATCTGCTCTCTCACCTTTGCAACCTTTGCATCATGGGCCTCCTGATCCGCCGGATTGGCCTCTGCCATAAGTACAACTAGTGCATCTAACAGGTCAGAAGAACTTGAACCGGTGGGCGCACAAGGCCTCCTGCCCCTGCTGCCGCTGCCGCTGCTGATCCGGAGAACATTGCTGCTGCGGTCGAGGAGTGATTCGCCGCCTGCGTACCGGCCATGAATATTCCAACCCGGTTGATCTGCTCAGGGGGGTCCGGAATACTGTCGCCATCAGAACAACCCCTAATCTGGGCGTATTGCAACTGGTACAATGATTCGGTCTCCCTGGTCGAGGACTCGTCACTAGAATAGACGATGGTCTCGCTACCGTATTCTGACTCGTCCCCATGCTCTCCTTCGTGGATGACTCCCATGAAGGCACGCTTCACGGCCGGTTTAACCTGGGTAGATCTCGCACGCTGAGCCGTTTCGACGAGGTTGGTGCAGATGTCCGGCTCAGGCCCAGGCTCACCAATCTTGCCGATAAAAACGTGTATGCCACCAAAGGGGACCCGGTACCCGTACTCGATCGAGCCGGCTTCGGGACCCCATCCTGCATCGTCGATGTAGAGCTTGCCACGACGACTCTTGGTCATCCGGCCCACAGCATAGCCTTCAAGTCCTTTGAGCTTGCCCTCCAAGATCATCAAACCGTCGTGCGATAGCCCCACGGTGGGTGCCAACTATCGTGGTTTTGTCACGGCAGATGTCCTCATGAAGGGACTTAGTCGTGGAGCCATCGCTATGGGTTAACTTGAAGGGGATAAAGCGGACGCAAAGACACAAGGGTTTATACTAGTTCGGCCCCTTCAATGAAGGTAAAAGCCTACGTCTAGTTGTGATGGAATTGATGTGGTCTCGATGACTAGGGAGCAAACAAGCTTCGCTTAGGCTCGAGTTGTTGTTGTCTGTCTTTGAACCGCCGCCGGATCGTCCCCTTATATACACGGGTGACGCCCGTCGGTTCATAGAGTCCCACACCGGTTCATATTCATATCCCGATTGGTCTCTCTCTATTCCTATATTACAATACAAGTTTACATATCAAGCCGGTTTACGGCTACAGGTTCTAAACCGACTACAGGCCTTGGGCCTTCATCTGCTTAATCACCTTTATACTACTAATGAAGTTAACCCGGCCCAGGTAGGCCGGTTCACACCTAGTAGTAATATCCCCAACAGTAGTACCGCACGTCTTGCGTGGTAGTACCGCAAGAGCCCACGGTAGTACCGGTCCCCTGGAGTCGTAGTACCGTGGCTCTCATGCCTAGTACCGCTGTTTCGCGGTAGTAGGAGCGGATGTAATTTTTTACATCCGCGCCTCCATGGTAGTACCGTACTTCATGCGCAGTAGTACCGCACACAGCCTGGTTCAGCTGCCATACGGTAGTACCGCTCCCTAGCGGTAGTACCGCGTCAGATTTTTGCACTATTTCGTTTTCAGCGGAAGTAGGCACGGATGTATTTTTATTCATCCGCGCCCTTCGTAGGCTAGGACTTTCCTGCCTTGCGGTAGTACCGCAAGGGGGAGCGGTAGTACCGCGCTCGCGGAAGTACTTCTCTTAGTCAGGCCTATCCTAGTCTCTGCTGCTGCCGCGGAAGTACCGTGGTCCCTCATGGTAGTACCGCGTGGCCTTGCGGTAGTACCACGTTCCTGGAGCGGTAGTACCGCATGTCGCAGGCTGGATTTGTGGATAACGGTTGGATCTTTCCCTTAGCTATAAAAGGGGTGTATCCCACCTCTAGTTGACTACCTCTTCCATCCCCAAGCTCCATTGCTGCTCCAAGCTCCATTTTCGCCCGATCTCTCTCCCTAGCCAATCAAACTTGTTGATTTGCTCGGGATTGGTTGAGAAGGCCCTGATCTACACTTCCACCAAGAGATATTTGTTTCCCCCACTAATCCCTAGCGGATCTTGTTACTCTTGGGTGTTTGAGCACCCTAGACGGTTGAGGTCACCTCGGAGCCTTAGTCCATTGTGGTGAAGCTTCGTGGTGTCGTTGGGAGCCTCCAATTAAATTGTGGAGATTGCCCCAACCTTGTTTGTAAAGGTTCAGTCGCCGCCTTCAAGGGCACCAATAGTGGATTCACGACATCTTGCATTGTGTGAGGGCGTGAGGAGAATACGGTGGCCCTAGTGGCTTCTTGGGGAGCATTGTGCCTCCACACCGCTCTAATGGAGACGTACTTCCCCTCAAAAGGAAGGAACTTCGGTAACACATCCTCGTCTCCACCGGCTCCACTCTTGGTTATCTCGCGCCTTTACTTTTGCAAGCTTACTTGTGTTGTATCCCTTGCTTGCTTGTGTGCTTGTTGTTGTTGCATCATATAGGTTGTTCACCTAGTTGCATATCTAGACAACCTACTTTGATGCAAAGTTTAATTTGGTAAAGAAAAGCTAAAAATTGTTAGTTGCCTATTCACCCCCCCTCTAGTCAACAATATCGATCCTTTCAGTTGGTATCAGAGTCCGTTTGATAGCCCAACCGTTATCCGTAGCGGCACCATTGCCGGTACCTTCGTCGGACGATTCGGTCTCCGAAACTACCACCGGGCCTCTCTCTCTCTCTCTTCTCTCCTCTCAGCCCAACCTCTCTTCACAGCCCACTAACCCCTCCTAGCCCACCTATCTAACCCTCCTCCGCTTCGGACCGTCCGATCGAGATCGAATGGCTCCGAAACGGAGCAAAACCTCCCAAAAACTAAACCCTAGCCCCCTTTCCTATTTAAACCCCCCTCCTTCCAAATCTGGTCGTCCTACCCCCTCCTCCTTTTTTTCCACGCCCCCAACCCGCAGCCACCACCTCCTCCCTCCCTCGGATCTGGCACTGCCAGGCCGCCGCCGCCACTTGGCGATCAGCCACAGGGCGAGCCGCCACCTGAGCCCCCCCGCGCCGCCGTTCTCCTCAACCCACCGATCGCCACGGGGCCCCGTGCCCCGCTCCCACCGCTGTGGCCCGCCCAGGCCCGGGCCAGGCCCGCGAAGCCCATCGGAGCCCGCGCACCCGAGCGCGCGCCGCCGCCTACGTCCGCCTCTCGCTCCCCGCCCCACAGGCGCCCGACTCCATCTCCGCCGCCCGGTCGCCGGACCTCGCCACCGCGCCCCTCCGGCGTCCCGCGCTTCCCTATCCCCGCTGTCGTAGATGAGCTCCGCCGCCGCGCCATCTCTCTCCCTCTTCCCTCACCCTGCCTCACTCCATCTCTCTCTCCCGCAGGTCCCTGCCGGAGCTCGGAGCTCGCCGGAGTCCGCGCCTCTCCGGCAGTCTCCCTCTGGCCAGATCCGGTCGCCCCGGACCGGATCCGCCCCGTTCCCGGCCTCGTCAACCCCGCCGGACCCCGCCTTCGACCGGTGTCCCCTCGCCGGAGGCCTCCCTGCGCCGCCCGACGCCATGGCGCCGGCACACCGCGCCCGTCCGCCTCCATGCCCGCGCGTGGGCCCGACCGCGCCAAGGCCCAGCCTCGACCCGCGCCAGCCGCAGCGAACCGCCAAGGCCCAGCCCAGCTCCCTCGGCCTCCCCGGCCCAGCGCGCCAGGCCCAGCCGAAGCCAGCCAGGCCCAGCGCCCCCTTTCAGCCTGCCCGGCCTCCTCCTCACCTTCTGGGCCGAGCCCATGGGTGAGGCCCCCAGCCCCTCCAGATTCGGCCCGCATGCGTTTTTTTTCAGTCCTGCGAATTTGCTAATTTCCAGGGAATTACAGATTTGCAGATTGGACCCTAAACTTCATGCATATAATAACTCATGAACCGTGCATCATATTAAAATGTTTTATATATGTAAAATGCTCAGAAAATTGTGTAGATTAATAATATGCCATTTTCATCCATGTTTAAAATGTTTAAATTGATGTTTGCATTAATTTGCTAATATGCCATGTTAAAATGACTTATTTCATAACTAAATAACCGTAGCTCCGTTTTAAATAAACTTTATATGTAAATGGGGTGGAAAAATGCCTAGTTTAACATGGTCCACTTTATGTTTCTGTTTAACAACATTAAAATTGTGTTTAGGGCAGAACAGTACCGAATCTAAAATATGCATATGGGGATTTTTCCGGACTTGTTGTTTGTTACTTCCGGCCTCATTTAAATTTGCATAGATAGGTAGTTTCGTCATGCTTCACCCTTTGCCATGTTTAATAACATTTAATATTGCTGGGTACATAACCGAGACTAAACTAAATAATTGCTTGTGGTGTTTTGTCAATATGCAACTCGTTGCATATTGAGCTCCACTTAATTTGTAGTTTTGCTTGTTGCACTTTGCCATGCCATGCTCTTTAAACCGGACATGCATCATACTTGTTTGTGCATCATGCCATGTTTATGCTTGTGCATTTACCATGTTGTTTGTTTCTTTCCGGTGTTGCTTCTTAGTTCCGGTAATGTTGCGATTGTGAGGATTCGTTCGACTACGTCCGTTCGTCTTCTTCATGGACTCGTTGTTCTTCCTAGCGGGATTTCAGGCAAGATGACCGCTACCCTGGATCTCACTACTATCATTGCCATGCTAGTTGCTTCGTTCTATCGCTATGATGCGCTACCTATCACCTGTTTATTCAAGCCATCCCATATTGCCATGAACCTTTAACCTTTGACACCTTACCTATGCAAACCGTTGTTTGGCTATGTTACCGCTTTGCTCAGCCCTCTTATAGCGTTGCTAGTTGCAGGTGAAGTTGAAGATTTCTCCATGGTGGACAGGATTTTTGGTTGGGATATCACAATATCTCTTATATTATTAATGCATCTATATACTTGGTAAAGGGTGGAAGGCTCGGCCTTATGCCTGGTTTTTTGTTCCACTCTTGCCGCCCTAGTTTCCGTCATACCGGTGTTATGTTCCCGGATTTTGCGTTCCTTACGCGGTCGGGTGATTTATGGGACCCCCTTGACAGTTCGCTTTGAATAAAACTCCTCCAGCAAGGCCCAGCCTTGGTTTTACCATTTGCCTCACCACCACCTATACCCTTCCCTTGGGTCGGCTAACCCAAGGGTCATCTTTATTTTAGCCCCCCCCCCCCGGGCCAGTGCTTGTCTAAGTGTTGGTCCGAACTGAGCTGCCTACGGGGCCACCTCGGGGCAACTTGAGGGTTGGTTTTACTCGTAGCTAGTCTCATCTGGTGTTGCCCTGAGAACGAGATATGTGCAGCTCCTATCGGGATTTGTCGGTGCATCGGGCGGCTTTGCTGGTCTTGTTTTACCATTGTCGAAATGTCTTGTAAATCGGGATTTCGAGTCTGATCGGGTCTTCCTGGGAAAAGGTCTATTCCTTCGTTGATCGCGAGAGCTTGTCATGGGCTAAGTTGGGACACCCCTGCAGGGTATAATCTTTCAAAAGCCGTGCCTACGGTTATAGGCAGATGGGAATTTGTTAATGTCCGGTTGTAGAAAACTTGACACCAGATCCGAATTAAAACGTATCAACCGTGTGTGTAGACGTGATGGTCTCTTTTCGGCGGAGTCCGGGAAGTGAACACGGTTTCTGGGTTATGTTTGACGTAAGTAGGAGTTCAGGATCACTTCTTGATCATTGCTAGCTTCACGATCATTCCGCTTGTTCTCTTCTCGCTCTTATTTGCGTATGTTAGCCACCATATATGCTTAGTCGCTGCTGCAGCCTCACCACTTTACCCCTTCCTTTCCCTTTAAGCTTTGCTAGTCTTGATACCCATGGTAATGGGATTGCTGAGTCCTCGTGGCTCACAGATTACTACAACAACAGTTGCAGGTACAGGTTATTCGATGATCATGACGCGAGAGCGATGCTTGCTTGCGTTGAGTTCTTCTTCTCTTCTTCTTCGATCAGGGGATAGGTTCCAGGTCGGCAGCCTGGGCTAGCAGGGTGGATGTCGTTTGAGTTTATGTTTGTGATTCATCCGTAGTCGGATGATGCTCTGATGTATTGTGATGTTGTATTCGTGTGGCATTGTATGCCTTATGTATGTATCCCCATCTATTATGTAATGTTGATGTAATGATATCCACCTTGCAAAAGCGTTTCAATATGCGGGTCTATCCTTGGTGGGACCTTCGAGTTCCTTTTGGATAGGGTCACATATTGGGCGTGACAAGTTGGTAATCAGAGCCTCGACCGACCCTAGGAGCCCCCTTGATTGTTGGCCGTTGTTGAGTGTAGAAGAAAACTATTTTGAGTCTTAGGATTATATATATCGGAGAGTAGGATTCTTTTTACTCCTCAGCCCCCTTCGTCGCTCTGGTGAGGTGTTCTGACGTAGATGTTTTGTCTTTCCTCTTCTCAAATTTCACTAAATTTTTTTTAGGATCACGCGGGTATCTTGGAATCGTTCCGATGGTTTTGTGACGAGAACATTGTTCTTGGTGCCTCCTGTCTATTTATGTGGCTTTGACCCGGGGAGTTGAGCTCCGACGTGTTGTCGTCACAATTTTATCGTTGCAGTTCTGGAATACCTGAGATTTGCCGACATTGAAAATCTCTTTTATGCAGTTGTTGGTGAGATAACCCCGATAACCCAGTACTGGGGCGAGCTCAGGAGTATTTCCATAACTCGTATAACGGATGCTTTTCGACGGTTGAGGTACACAATTTCCGAAGGTTTCTTGGTTATGTGTTGACATATGGATACAGCTTGGATGTAGGTATTGTTAGTTTGGGTGAGATATATTGCTTCCCCTGTATCCCCAACACCACATTGCATAACCAGAAAGTTTCGGGAGTTTTATAGGTGGGAATTCAAGTAGCTCTAGTTCTATCTTTCCAACAGACACATGATACGATATGGGGTCTATCATATGTTTGTTCTGGCTTATTCTGCAAGCCAATCCTTTGTTTTGTTTTATTTGTGGTATTCGAGTTGCTTTGAGTCAAATGTTGAATCCATACCTTTCTTAAATGGTGTTCTCATATTTATATGGGAGTGCTAATCCTTTCGATCATCAAGATTGTCATGCTAATTCTTTACAACCGTGTGCTTCTCTTCAAGTGGATCCGATCATTTTCAACATCCGCAAGATCAACTCTAAGTTTTCTCACCGGTGTCCATTCCATATGCCCCAAGTTGCCTTTGTTTTCCTGCCCTCCCACCCTTTTTCTGCAAGGACTCATTTATTATAATCAAGTATCCATTTATTCCTGTGAAGTCTCTTCACTCTTTTCAATCATTGTTTTGATCCGGTGATCCCTCGTGAAGATGCTCACGAGCTTCAAGTTCATCATTCTTCATTCTCGTATTCTTCTCCGGTGGATCCAATTCAAGCTTTCGGTGTTGATCATATCCCTTTCCTCGTTTCAAATGCTATCCCATGCCGGCGCACCTCTCAATCACTCACCTCTTGCTATTCATTTGTTCCAGAGTGTTGAAGATATCTCAGAAGATTCGTGTTTCCATTCTTAATCCGTTCAAGCCATTTGGAGATTGTTATCTCATTCAAGCCATTTAGTTCAACCGGTGCAATCTCTCTTTAAAACCGTTCGACGGTGTTTTCTTTTGAGTGGGCCCTAACCCACAGGTCTTTTTCCAGGATCTTACCTGACTCTTCTAATTTTCCCGGAGCCATTCCCAAAGTCTTTCGAAGTTTGGCGTAAGAATGAATTATCATCAGTCACATGCCTTCTCCAAGATCGCTTTCAAATCATTTCATTGTTGGCTCAACCTCTTTGCTTGTCATCATACCGGAGTATCTCAGTAATTTTGCTGGTGTTCCTCGTCGTCATTTTCAACATTTGAAGACCGAAGAAGGATTTCTCTTAAATCTTGGTCCGTTCTCTTGAAGATTCATAGTTCTAGCTTATGTCATCCTCTCATAATTGTTTTCGATTGCGAGAATTCTTTTCATCCATCCGGAGCAATTCAGGAGCCTTTTCAGTTTGATTCTCTGTAGCCCATCATCTTAGATTTATTCATTCAAGCTTTCAGCTCTCGTTCTCCAAATCTTACCGGTGCATCGTTCAAATACCTTCTAATCAGTTCATGATTTCTTTGTTCTCATGTATCTAAATCCCCTCAAGTATCTTCATTCGTTTTCCAATTCTTCTCGGTGTTTCTTTATCTTTTCTTCGTTCATTTTCAATCCTTATGGTGGTTCGTTCCAGATTTCTCTTCGTTCGTCATTGTATCAATTCATATTAATTCATTCGTTGTTAACAAATCCCACCGGTGGTTCCATCTATACCTTCTCAAGTTTGCGCTATATCTCTCTTAATTCTTTCTACGAGAATAAGTAGTATGCCAAATCTGTTGTTTGTCATCAATATAAATTGGTGAAGGATAGGCATGACATAATTCTTATTCTTGTTTCATCCAAGTGATTAATTCCTTCTTCCGGAGTTGTTCATCATGTCACATTTCTCGGTTCGAGATGCTTCATCTTTTCTTTTCCGGAGTTCCTAGTTTTCCGCATTATCTCATCGCGAAGCTTCATCTAAATCATTGCAAGGCGTCACCTTGTGTTTTCAACTTCTCTTTCTTTCTATCATCCTTTTATTACCGGAGTTCTTCATGGAGTCTCTACATGATGGTTCATCAAGGATTTCTTTCATTCTCATTTTGGTTCTTCAAGATTTCTCTCGGAGTTAAGATCCGCCAAGCTATACTCAAAAGTAAACATGGTGCTCAACATATGTTTTGTTTTGAAGAGTTCAAGCATTCTCCATCTTGCATTCCGAAGTGCAATTATTTCTACCTTATCTTTTGAGGTGGTGTTATGTCACTCTTAACAATTTTCATTCATGTTTCGCGATTCACATGTTGTCAAGAACGAGGTATTTTAAATCCATCAATCTCTTCTTTGGGGTTATCTTGGTATAGATTTCACCTAAAGCCTTCCATTGGGAATGTTGCCATTTGTGGTGCTTATCATTGATCCAAGCTTTCTCCATATCCTTCTCGGTGAAAGAGGTTTTTCATCTCTTTGTTGATCTCAAACAAGCAATTGTTTTTCGTTAGTGGCAGAATGTCATCTCATAGTCTTGCGATGTTTCCATAAGCCCACTACAAGCTTATTCTTTTCGTTGTTGGTTCTCCAACAACCCCGTTGTAACCATCTTGGAAGGGTGCTTTCCAAGTTCATTTGTGGCAGCAATTGTCATTTTCTTCTCCGTTCTTTTCATTCCAATGATCTATCTTCTATTTCTTCTTTCGGAGGCAATGTGATGTTGCTCTCTTCGCTCATCATCCCGAATTGTGAGGATCGTGTTCTTTTCGTGCTTATCCATTTAACCGGAGTGTTGTGTTCTCATTCAAGTTCTTCCATCTTGTCAAGTTTTGCCTCTCTTTTCAACCTGAGTGCTGTCTGAAATCCTTCTTACCCATTATGCCATTCTTTCAATAGTTTCGGAGGTAGTGTGTTGTTGATCTCATCAAGTATCTTCCCATCTTCTCAAGTTCATGTTCTTTTCCTTCCATGTTCAACCGGAGTGATGCCCGAATTCTTCCTCTCTCATCTTGTTGTAACCGGAGTGGTTTTGAACCCTATCTTGTCCATTAAACTCTTGATTCATGTCTTTGCAACCTTCAAGTTATCGTAATGTTCCTTGTTCCTCTTTTTTAACAGATTGTTGCAATCTCGTTCATCTCTGTTATACTCTTTCTTTTATATTGCTCAACCTCTCATGGTTCGTGGTTTCACTCATTGGTCGAAGAAGCAACTTAGTTTAACTCTTCTCTTCCTCTTCCGTTTCCCTCCGGTGCCATCCTAGATCTCGGGACGAGATCCTCTCGTAGTGGTGGAGTGTTGTAACGCCCCGGATGCAACTTTCCATATTCGTAACTCCAACTCTTGCCTTTTCCGGAGATGCTATATGATATTTCCTTCGTGGTTGGGTTTTTGTCTGTTGTTTTGCATTTTGTTCTTGTTATGCATCTCGTCTCATGTCATCATTTGCATTGCATCGGCATCGTTTTCATAAAACTTGCATCCGTTTGGGTTTCGCCGGTTCTCTCCTTTGTCCATTCCGAGCCCCGACACTCTCACACGCGCCTGCGGCACCTCCGAAATATTATTTTATAAGTGGCATAAAAATGTTCTCGGAATGGGTTGCAACTTGTCGTGCAGTCTTATTATAGTGTAGACAGGCCGCCTGCCAAGTTTCGTCGCATTCGGAGTCCGTTTGATAGCCCAACCGTCATCCGTAGCGGCACCGTTGCCGGTACCTTCGTCGGACGTTTCGGTCTCCGAAACTACCACCGGGCCTCTCTCTCTCTTCTCTCCTCTCAGCCCAACCTCTCTTCACAGCCCACTAACCCCTCCTAGCCCACCTATCTAACCCTCCTCCGCTCCGGACCGTCCGATCGAGATCGAACGGCTCCGAAACGGAGCAAAACCCCCCAAAAACTAAACCCTAGCCCCCCTTTCCTATTTAAACCCCCCCCTCCTTCCAAATCTGGTCGTCCTACCCCTCCTCCTTTTTTTCCGCACCCCCAACCTGCAGCCACCACCTCCTCCCTCCCTCG